>NW_026683912.1:0-17000 GCF_030247195.1 Topomyia yanbarensis | reverse complement strand
TGATTTGATTGATTTGATTGATTTGATTGATTTGATTGATTTGATTGATTTGATTGATTTGATTGATTTGATTGATTTGATTGATTTGATTGATTTGATTGATTTGATTGATTTGATTGATTTGATTGATTCGATTGATTCGATTGATTCGATTGATTTGATTGATTTGATTGATTTGATTGATTTGATTGATTCGATTGATTCGATTGATTTGATTGATTTGATTGATTTGATTGATTTGATTGATTTGATTGATTTGATTGATTTGATTGATTTGATTGATTTGATTGATTTGATTGATTTGATTGATTTGATTGATTTGATTGATTTGATTGATTTGATTGATTTGATTGATTTGATTGTTTTGATTGTTTTGATTGATTTGATTGATTTGATTGATTTGATTGATTTGATTGATTTGATTGATTTGATTGATTTGATTGATTTGATTGATTTGATTGATTTGATTGATTTGATTGATTTGATTGATTTGATTGATTTGATTGATTTGCTTGATTTGCTTGATTTGCTTGATTTGCTTGATTTGCTTGATTTGCTTGATTTGCTTGATTTGCTTGATTTGCTTGATTTGCTTGATTTGCTTGATTTGCTTGATTTGCTTGATTTGCTTGATTTGCTTGATTTGCTTGATTTGCTTGATTTGCTTGATTTGCTTGATTTGCTTGATTTGCTTGATTTGCTTGATTTGCTTGATTTGCTTGATTTGCTTGATTTGCTTGATTTGCTTGATTTGCTTGATTTGCTTGATTTGCTTGATTTGCTTGATTTGCTTGATTTGCTTGATTTGCTTGATTTGCTTGATTTGCTTGATTTGCTTGATTTGCTTGATTTGCTTGATTTGCTTGATTTGCTTGATTTGCTTGATTTGCTTGATTTGCTTGATTTGCTTGATTTGCTTGATTTGCTTGATTTGCTTGATTTGCTTGATTTGCTTGATTTGCTTGATTTGCTTGATTTGCTTGATTTGCTTGATTTGCTTGATTTGCTTGATTTGCTTGATTTGCTTGATTTGCTTGATTTGCTTGATTTGCTTGATTTGCTTGATTTGCTTGATTTGCTTGATTTGCTTGATTTGCTTGATTTGCTTGATTTGCTTGATTTGCTTGATTTGCTTGATTTGCTTGATTTGCTTGATTTGCTTGATTTGCTTGATTTGCTTGATTTGCTTGATTTGCTTGATTTGCTTGATTTGCTTGATTTGCTTGATTTGCTTGATTTGCTTGATTTGATTGATTCGATTGATTCGATTGATTCGATTGATTCGATTGATTCGATTGATTCGATTGATTCGATTGATTCGATTGATTCGATTGATTCGATTGATTCGATTGATTCGATTGATTCGATTGATTCGATTGATTCGATTGATTCGATTGATTCGATTGATTCGATTGATTCGATTGATTCGATTGATTCGATTGATTCGATTGATTCGATTGATTCGATTGATTCGATTGATTCGATTGATTCGATTGATTCGATTGATTCGATTGATTCGATTGATTTGATTGATTCGATTGATTCGATTGATTCGATTGATTCGATTGATTCGATTGATTCGATTGATTCGATTGATTCGATTGATTCGATTGATTCGATTGATTCGATTGATTCGATTGATTCGATTGATTCGATTGATTCGATTGATTCGATTGATTCGATTGATTCGATTGATTCGATTGATTCGATTGATTCGATTGATTCGATTGATTCGATTGATTCGATTGATTCGATTGATTCGATTGATTCGATTGATTCGATTGATTCGATTGATTTGATTGATTTAATTGATTTGCTTGATTTGCTTGATTTGCTTGATTTGCTTGATTTGCTTGATTTGCTTGATTTGCTTGATTTGCTTGATTTGCTTGATTTGCTTGATTTGCTTGATTTGCTTGATTTGCTTGATTTGCTTGATTTGCTTGATTTGCTTGATTTGCTTGATTTGCTTGATTTGCTTGATTTGCTTGATTTGCTTGATTTGCTTGATTTGCTTGATTTGCTTGATTTGCTTGATTTGCTTGATTTGCTTGATTTGCTTGATTTGCTTGATTTGCTTGATTTGCTTGATTTGCTTGATTTGCTTGATTTGCTTGATTTGCTTGATTTGCTTGATTTGCTTGATTTGCTTGATTTGCTTGATTTGCTTGATTTGCTTGATTTGCTTGATTTGCTTGATTTGCTTGATTTGCTTGATTTGCTTGATTTGCTTGATTTGCTTGATTTGCTTGATTTGCTTGATTTGCTTGATTTGCTTGATTTGCTTGATTTGCTTGATTTGCTTGATTTGCTTGATTTGCTTGATTTGCTTGATTTGCTTGATTTGCTTGATTTGCTTGATTTGCTTGATTTGCTTGATTTGCTTGATTTGCTTGATTTGCTTGATTTGCTTGATTTGCTTGATTTGCTTGATTTGCTTGATTTGCTTGATTTGCTTGATTTGCTTGATTTGCTTGATTTGCTTGATTTGCTTGATTTGCTTGATTTGCTTGATTTGCTTGATTTGCTTGATTTGCTTGATTTGCTTGATTTGCTTGATTTGCTTGATTTGCTTGATTTGCTTGATTTGCTTGATTTGCTTGATTTGCTTGATTTGCTTGATTTGCTTGATTTGCTTGATTTGCTTGATTTGCTTGATTTGCTTGATTTGCTTGATTTGCTTGATTTGCTTGATTTGCTTGATTTGCTTGATTTGCTTGATTTGCTTGATTTGCTTGATTTGCTTGATTTGCTTGATTTGCTTGATTTGCTTGATTTGCTTGATTTGCTTGATTTGCTTGATTTGCTTGATTTGCTTGATTTGCTTGATTTGCTTGATTTGCTTGATTTGCTTGATTTGCTTGATTTGCTTGATTTGCTTGATTTGCTTGATTTGCTTGATTTGCTTGATTTGCTTGATTTGCTTGATTTGCTTGATTTGCTTGATTTGCTTGATTTGCTTGATTTGCTTGATTTGCTTGATTTGCTTGATTTGCTTGATTTGCTTGATTTGCTTGATTTGCTTGATTTGCTTGATTTGCTTGATTTGCTTGATTTGCTTGATTTGCTTGATTTGCTTGATTTGCTTGATTTGCTTGATTTGCTTGATTTGCTTGATTTGCTTGATTTGCTTGATTTGCTTGATTTGCTTGATTTGCTTGATTTGCTTGATTTGCTTGATTTGCTTGATTTGCTTGATTTGCTTGATTTGCTTGATTTGCTTGATTTGCTTGATTTGCTTGATTTGCTTGATTTGCTTGATTTGCTTGATTTGCTTGATTTGCTTGATTTGCTTGATTTGCTTGATTTGCTTGATTTGCTTGATTTGCTTGATTTGCTTGATTTGCTTGATTTGCTTGATTTGCTTGATTTGCTTGATTTGCTTGATTTGCTTGATTTGCTTGATTTGCTTGATTTGCTTGATTTGCTTGATTTGCTTGATTTGCTTGATTTGCTTGATTTGCTTGATTTGCTTGATTTGCTTGATTTGCTTGATTTGCTTGATTTGCTTGATTTGCTTGATTTGCTTGATTTGCTTGATTTGCTTGATTTGCTTGATTTGCTTGATTTGCTTGATTTGCTTGATTTGCTTTTGATTTGCTTGATTTGCTTGATTTGCTTGATTTGCTTGATTTGCTTGATTTGCTTGATTTGCTTGATTTGCTTGATTTGATTGATTTGATTGATTTGATTGATTTGATTGATTTGATTGATTTGATTGATTTGATTGATTTGATTGATTTGATTGATTTGATTGATTTGATTGATTTGATTGATTTGATTGATTTGATTGATTTGATTGATTTGATTGATTTGATTGATTTGATTGATTTGATTGATTTGATTGATTTGATTGATTTGATTGATTTGATTGATTTGATTGATTTGATTGATTTGATTGATTTGATTGATTTGATTGATTTGATTGATTTGATTGATTTGATTGATTTGATTGATTTGATTGATTTGATTGATTTGATTGATTTGATTGATTTGATTGATTTGATTGATTTGATTGATTTGATTGATTTGATTGATTTGATTGATTTGATTGATTTGATTGATTTGATTGATTTGATTGATTTGATTGATTTGATTGATTTGATTGATTTGATTGATTTGATTGATTTGATTGATTTGATTGATTTGATTGATTTGATTGATTTGATTGATTTGATTGATTTGATTGATTTGATTGATTTGATTGATTTGATTGATTTGATTGATTTGATTGATTTGATTGATTTGATTGATTTGATTGATTTGATTGATTTGATTGATTTGATTGATTTGATTGATTTGATTGATTTGATTGATTTGATTGATTTGATTGATTTGATTGATTTGATTGATTTGATTGATTTGATTGATTTGATTGATTTGATTGATTTGATTGATTTGATTGATTTGATTGATTTGATTGATTTGATTGATTTGATTGATTTGATTGATTTGATTGATTTGATTGATTTGATTGATTTGATTGATTTGATTGATTTGATTGATTTGATTGATTTGATTGATTTGATTGATTTGATTGATTTGATTGATTTGATTGATTTGATTGATTTGATTGATTTGATTGATTTGATTGATTTGATTGATTTGATTGATTTGATTGATTTGATTGATTTGATTGATTTGATTGATTTGATTGATTTGATTGATTTGATTGATTTGATTGATTTGATTGATTTGATTGATTTGATTGATTTGATTGATTTGATTGATTTGATTGATTTGATTGATTTGATTGATTTGATTGATTTGATTGATTTGATTGATTTGATTGATTTGATTGATTTGATTGATTTGATTGATTTGATTGATTTGATTGATTTGATTGATTTGATTGATTTGATTGATTTGATTGATTTGATTGATTTGATTGATTTGATTGATTTGATTGATTTGATTGATTTGATTGATTTGATTGATTTGATTGATTTGATTGATTTGATTGATTTGATTGATTTGATTGATTTGATTGATTTGATTGATTTGATTGATTTGATTGATTTGATTGATTTGATTGATTTGATTGATTTGATTGATTTGATTGATTTGATTGATTTGATTGATTTGATTGATTTGATTGATTTGATTGATTTGATTGATTTGATTGATTTGATTGATTTGATTGATTTGATTGATTTGATTGATTTGATTGATTTGATTGATTTGATTGATTTGATTGATTTGATTGATTTGATTGATTTGATTGATTTGATTGATTTGATTGATTTGATTGATTTGATTGATTTGATTGATTTGATTGATTTGATTGATTTGATTGATTTGATTGATTTGATTGATTTGATTGATTTGATTGATTTGATTGATTTGATTGATTTGATTGATTTGATTGATTTGATTGATTTGATTGATTTGATTGATTTGATTGATTTGATTGATTTGATTGATTTGATTGATTTGATTGATTTGATTGATTTGATTGATTTGATTGATTTGATTGATTTGATTGATTTGATTGATTTGATTGATTTGATTGATTTGATTGATTTGATTGATTTGATTGATTTGATTGATTTGATTGATTTGATTGATTTGATTGATTTGATTGATTTGATTGATTTGATTGATTTGATTGATTTGATTGATTTGATTGATTTGATTGATTTGATTGATTTGATTGATTTGATTGATTTGATTGATTTGATTGATTTGATTGATTTGATTGATTTGATTGATTTGATTGATTTGATTGATTTGATTGATTTGATTGATTTGATTGATTTGATTGATTTGATTGATTTGATTGATTTGATTGATTTGATTGATTTGATTGATTTGATTGATTTGATTGATTTGATTGATTTGATTGATTTGATTGATTTGATTGATTTGATTGATTTGATTGATTTGATTGATTTGATTGATTTGATTGATTTGATTGATTTGATTGATTTGATTGATTTGATTGATTTGATTGATTTGATTGATTTGATTGATTTGATTGATTTGATTGATTTGATTGATTTGATTGATTTGATTGATTTGATTGATTTGATTGATTTGATTGATTTGATTGATTTGATTGATTTGATTGATTTGATTGATTTGATTGATTTGATTGATTTGATTGATTTGATTGATTTGATTGATTTGATTGATTTGATTGATTTGATTGATTTGATTGATTTGATTGATTTGATTGATTTGATTGATTTGATTGATTTGATTGATTTGATTGATTTGATTGATTTGATTGATTTGATTGATTTGATTGATTTGATTGATTTGATTGATTTGATTGATTTGATTGATTTGATTGATTTGATTGATTTGATTGATTTGATTGATTTGATTGATTTGATTGATTTGATTGATTTGATTGATTTGATTGATTTGATTGATTTGATTGATTTGATTGATTTGATTGATTTGATTGATTTGATTGATTTGATTGATTTGATTGATTTGATTGATTTGATTGATTTGATTGATTTGATTGATTTGATTGATTTGATTGATTTGATTGATTTGATTGATTTGATTGATTTGATTGATTTGATTGATTTGATTGATTTGATTGATTTGATTGATTTGATTGATTTGATTGATTTGATTGATTTGATTGATTTGATTGATTTGATTGATTTGATTGATTTGATTGATTTGATTGATTTGATTGATTTGATTGATTTGATTGATTTGATTGATTTGATTGATTTGATTGATTTGATTGATTTGATTGATTTGATTGATTTGATTGATTTGATTGATTTGATTGATTTGATTGATTTGATTGATTTGATTGATTTGATTGATTTGATTGATTTGATTGATTTGATTGATTTGATTGATTTGATTGATTTGATTGATTTGATTGATTTGATTGATTTGATTGATTTGATTGATTTGATTGATTTGATTGATTTGATTGATTTGATTGATTTGATTGATTTGATTGATTTGATTGATTTGATTGATTTGATTGATTTGATTGATTTGATTGATTTGATTGATTTGATTGATTTGATTGATTTGATTGATTTGATTGATTTGATTGATTTGATTGATTTGATTGATTTGATTGATTTGATTGATTTGATTGATTTGATTGATTTGATTGATTTGATTGATTTGATTGATTTGATTGATTTGATTGATTTGATTGATTTGATTGATTTGATTGATTTGATTGATTTGATTGATTTGATTGATTTGATTGATTTGATTGATTTGATTGATTTGATTGATTTGATTGATTTGATTGATTTGATTGATTTGATTGATTTGATTGATTTGATTGATTTGATTGATTTGATTGATTTGATTGATTTGATTGATTTGATTGATTTGATTGATTTGATTGATTTGATTGATTTGATTGATTTGATTGATTTGATTGATTTGATTGATTTGATTGATTTGATTGATTTGATTGATTTGATTGATTTGATTGATTTGATTGATTTGATTGATTTGATTGATTTGATTGATTTGATTGATTTGATTGATTTGATTGATTTGATTGATTTGATTGATTTGATTGATTTGATTGATTTGATTGATTTGATTGATTTGATTGATTTGATTGATTTGATTGATTTGATTGATTTGATTGATTTGATTGATTTGATTGATTTGATTGATTTGATTGATTTGATTGATTTGATTGATTTGATTGATTTGATTGATTTGATTGATTTGATTGATTTGATTGATTTGATTGATTTGATTGATTTGATTGATTTGATTGATTTGATTGATTTGATTGATTTGATTGATTTGATTGATTTGATTGATTTGATTGATTTGATTGATTTGATTGATTTGATTGATTTGATTGATTTGATTGATTTGATTGATTTGATTGATTTGATTGATTTGATTGATTTGATTGATTTGATTGATTTGATTGATTTGATTGATTTGATTGATTTGATTGATTTGATTGATTTGATTGATTTGATTGATTTGATTGATTTGATTGATTTGATTGATTTGATTGATTTGATTGATTTGATTGATTTGATTGATTTGATTGATTTGATTGATTTGATTGATTTGATTGATTTGATTGATTTGATTGATTTGATTGATTTGATTGATTTGATTGATTTGATTGATTTGATTGATTTGATTGATTTGATTGATTTGATTGATTTGATTGATTTGATTGATTTGATTGATTTGATTGATTTGATTGATTTGATTGATTTGATTGATTTGATTGATTTGATTGATTTGATTGATTTGATTGATTTGATTGATTTGATTGATTTGATTGATTTGATTGATTTGATTGATTTGATTGATTTGATTGATTTGATTGATTTGATTGATTTGATTGATTTGATTGATTTGATTGATTTGATTGATTTGATTGATTTGATTGATTTGATTGATTTGATTGATTTGATTGATTTGATTGATTTGATTGATTTGATTGATTTGATTGATTTGATTGATTTGATTGATTTGATTGATTTGATTGATTTGATTGATTTGATTGATTTGATTGATTTGATTGATTTGATTGATTTGATTGATTTGATTGATTTGATTGATTTGATTGATTTGATTGATTTGATTGATTTGATTGATTTGATTGATTTGATTGATTTGATTGATTTGATTGATTTGATTGATTTGATTGATTTGATTGATTTGATTGATTTGATTGATTTGATTGATTTGATTGATTTGATTGATTTGATTGATTTGATTGATTTGATTGATTTGATTGATTTGATTGATTTGATTGATTTGATTGATTTGATTGATTTGATTGATTTGATTGATTTGATTGATTTGATTGATTTGATTGATTTGATTGATTTGATTGATTTGATTGATTTGATTGATTTGATTGATTTGATTGATTTGATTGATTTGATTGATTTGATTGATTTGATTGATTTGATTGATTTGATTGATTTGATTGATTTGATTGATTTGATTGATTTGATTGATTTGATTGATTTGATTGATTTGATTGATTTGATTGATTTGATTGATTTGATTGATTTGATTGATTTGATTGATTTGATTGATTTGATTGATTTGATTGATTTGATTGATTTGATTGATTTGATTGATTTGATTGATTTGATTGATTTGATTGATTTGATTGATTTGATTGATTTGATTGATTTGATTGATTTGATTGATTTGATTGATTTGATTGATTTGATTGATTTGATTGATTTGATTGATTTGATTGATTTGATTGATTTGATTGATTTGATTGATTTGATTGATTTGATTGATTTGATTGATTTGATTGATTTGATTGATTTGATTGATTTGATTGATTTGATTGATTTGATTGATTTGATTGATTTGATTGATTTGATTGATTTGATTGATTTGATTGATTTGATTGATTTGATTGATTTGATTGATTTGATTGATTTGATTGATTTGATTGATTTGATTGATTTGATTGATTTGATTGATTTGATTGATTTGATTGATTTGATTGATTTGATTGATTTGATTGATTTGATTGATTTGATTGATTTGATTGATTTGATTGATTTGATTGATTTGATTGATTTGATTGATTTGATTGATTTGATTGATTTGATTGATTTGATTGATTTGATTGATTTGATTGATTTGATTGATTTGATTGATTTGATTGATTTGATTGATTTGATTGATTTGATTGATTTGATTGATTTGATTGATTTGATTGATTTGATTGATTTGATTGATTTGATTGATTTGATTGATTTGATTGATTTGATTGATTTGATTGATTTGATTGATTTGATTGATTTGATTGATTTGATTGATTTGATTGATTTGATTGATTTGATTGATTTGATTGATTTGATTGATTTGATTGATTTGATTGATTTGATTGATTTGATTGATTTGATTGATTTGATTGATTTGATTGATTTGATTGATTTGATTGATTTGATTGATTTGATTGATTTGATTGATTTGATTGATTTGATTGATTTGATTGATTTGATTGATTTGATTGATTTGATTGATTTGATTGATTTGATTGATTTGATTGATTTGATTGATTTGATTGATTTGATTGATTTGATTGATTTGATTGATTTGATTGATTTGATTGATTTGATTGATTTGATTGATTTGATTGATTTGATTGATTTGATTGATTTGATTGATTTGATTGATTTGATTGATTTGATTGATTTGATTGATTTGATTGATTTGATTGATTTGATTGATTTGATTGATTTGATTGATTTGATTGATTTGATTGATTTGATTGATTTGATTGATTTGATTGATTTGATTGATTTGATTGATTTGATTGATTTGATTGATTTGATTGATTTGATTGATTTGATTGATTTGATTGATTTGATTGATTTGATTGATTTGATTGATTTGATTGATTTGATTGATTTGATTGATTTGATTGATTTGATTGATTTGATTGATTTGATTGATTTGATTGATTTGATTGATTTGATTGATTTGATTGATTTGATTGATTTGATTGATTTGATTGATTTGATTGATTTGATTGATTTGATTGATTTGATTGATTTGATTGATTTGATTGATTTGATTGATTTGATTGATTTGATTGATTTGATTGATTTGATTGATTTGATTGATTTGATTGATTTGATTGATTTGATTGATTTGATTGATTTGATTGATTTGATTGATTTGATTGATTTGATTGATTTGATTGATTTGATTGATTTGATTGATTTGATTGATTTGATTGATTTGATTGATTTGATTGATTTGATTGATTTGATTGATTTGATTGATTTGATTGATTTGATTGATTTGATTGATTTGATTGATTTGATTGATTTGATTGATTTGATTGATTTGATTGATTTGATTGATTTGATTGATTTGATTGATTTGATTGATTTGATTGATTTGATTGATTTGATTGATTTGATTGATTTGATTGATTTGATTGATTTGATTGATTTGATTGATTTGATTGATTTGATTGATTTGATTGATTTGATTGATTTGATTGATTTGATTGATTTGATTGATTTGATTGATTTGATTGATTTGATTGATTTGATTGATTTGATTGATTTGATTGATTTGATTGATTTGATTGATTTGATTGATTTGATTGATTTGATTGATTTGATTGATTTGATTGATTTGATTGATTTGATTGATTTGATTGATTTGATTGATTTGATTGATTTGATTGATTTGATTGATTTGATTGATTTGATTGATTTGATTGATTTGATTGATTTGATTGATTTGATTGATTTGATTGATTTGATTGATTTGATTGATTTGATTGATTTGATTGATTTGATTGATTTGATTGATTTGATTGATTTGATTGATTTGATTGATTTGATTGATTTGATTGATTTGATTGATTTGATTGATTTGATTGATTTGATTGATTTGATTGATTTGATTGATTTGATTGATTTGATTGATTTGATTGATTTGATTGATTTGATTGATTTGATTGATTTGATTGATTTGATTGATTTGATTGATTTGATTGATTTGATTGATTTGATTGATTTGATTGATTTGATTGATTTGATTGATTTGATTGATTTGATTGATTTGATTGATTTGATTGATTTGATTGATTTGATTGATTTGATTGATTTGATTGATTTGATTGATTTGATTGATTTGATTGATTTGATTGATTTGATTGATTTGATTGATTTGATTGATTTGATTGATTTGATTGATTTGATTGATTTGATTGATTTGATTGATTTGATTGATTTGATTGATTTGATTGATTTGATTGATTTGATTGATTTGATTGATTTGATTGATTTGATTGATTTGATTGATTTGATTGATTTGATTGATTTGATTGATTTGATTGATTTGATTGATTTGATTGATTTGATTGATTTGATTGATTTGATTGATTTGATTGATTTGATTGATTTGATTGATTTGATTGATTTGATTGATTTGATTGATTTGATTGATTTGATTGATTTGATTGATTTGATTGATTTGATTGATTTGATTGATTTGATTGATTTGATTGATTTGATTGATTTGATTGATTTGATTGATTTGATTGATTTGATTGATTTGATTGATTTGATTGATTTGATTGATTTGATTGATTTGATTGATTTGATTGATTTGATTGATTTGATTGATTTGATTGATTTGATTGATTTGATTGATTTGATTGATTTGATTGATTTGATTGATTTGATTGATTTGATTGATTTGATTGATTTGATTGATTTGATTGATTTGATTGATTTGATTGATTTGATTGATTTGATTGATTTGATTGATTTGATTGATTTGATTGATTTGATTGATTTGATTGATTTGATTGATTTGATTGATTTGATTGATTTGATTGATTTGATTGATTTGATTGATTTGATTGATTTGATTGATTTGATTGATTTGATTGATTTGATTGATTTGATTGATTTGATTGATTTGATTGATTTGATTGATTTGATTGATTTGATTGATTTGATTGATTTGATTGATTTGATTGATTTGATTGATTTGATTGATTTGATTGATTTGATTGATTTGATTGATTTGATTGATTTGATTGATTTGATTGATTTGATTGATTTGATTGATTTGATTGATTTGATTGATTTGATTGATTTGATTGATTTGATTGATTTGATTGATTTGATTGATTTGATTGATTTGATTGATTTGATTGATTTGATTGATTTGATTGATTTGATTGATTTGATTGATTTGATTGATTTGATTGATTTGATTGATTTGATTGATTTGATTGATTTGATTGATTTGATTGATTTGATTGATTTGATTGATTTGATTGATTTGATTGATTTGATTGATTTGATTGATTTGATTGATTTGATTGATTTGATTGATTTGATTGATTTGATTGATTTGATTGATTTGATTGATTTGATTGATTTGATTGATTTGATTGATTTGATTGATTTGATTGATTTGATTGATTTGATTGATTTGATTGATTTGATTGATTTGATTGATTTGATTGATTTGATTGATTTGATTGATTTGATTGATTTGATTGATTTGATTGATTTGATTGATTTGATTGATTTGATTGATTTGATTGATTTGATTGATTGATGATTTGATTGATTTGATTGATTTGATTGATTTGATTGATTTGATTGATTTGATTGATTTGATTGATTTGATTGATTTGATTGATTTGATTGATTTGATTGATTTGATTGATTTGATTGATTTGATTGATTTGATTGATTTGATTGATTTGATTGATTTGATTGATTTGATTGATTTGATTGATTTGATTGATTTGATTGATTTGATTGATTTGATTGATTTGATTGATTTGATTGATTGATTGATTTGATTGATTTGATTGATTTGATTGATTTGATTGATTTGATTGATTTGATTGATTTGATTGATTTGATTGATTTGATTGATTTGATTGATTTGATTGATTTGATTGATTTGATTGATTTGATTGATTTGATTGATTTGATTGATTTGATTGATTTGATTGATTTGATTGATTTGATTGATTTGATTGATTTGATTGATTTGATTGATTTGATTGATTTGATTGATTTGATTGATTTGATTGATTTGATTGATTTGATTGATTTGATTGATTTGATTGATTTGATTGATTTGATTGATTTGATTGATTTGATTGATTTGATTGATTTGATTGATTTGATTGATTTGATTGATTTGATTGATTTGATTGATTTGATTGATTTGATTGATTTGATTGATTTGATTGATTTGATTGATTTGATTGATTTGATTGATTTGATTGATTTGATTGATTTGATTGATTTGATTGATTTGATTGATTTGATTGATTTGATTGATTTGATTGATTTGATTGATTTGATTGATTTGATTGATTTGATTGATTTGATTGATTTGATTGATTTGATTGATTTGATTGATTTGATTGATTTGATTGATTTGATTGATTTGATTGATTTGATTGATTTGATTGATTTGATTGATTTGATTGATTTGATTGATTTGATTGATTTGATTGATTTGATTGATTTGATTGATTTGATTGATTTGATTGATTTGATTGATTTGATTGATTTGATTGATTTGATTGATTTGATTGATTTGATTGATTTGATTGATTTGATTGATTTGATTGATTTGATTGATTTGATTGATTTGATTGATTTGATTGATTTGATTGATTTGATTGATTTGATTGATTTGATTGATTTGATTGATTTGATTGATTTGATTGATTTGATTGATTTGATTGATTTGATTGATTTGATTGATTTGATTGATTTGATTGATTTGATTGATTTGATTGATTTGATTGATTTGATTGATTTGATTGATTTGATTGATTTGATTGATTTGATTGATTTGATTGATTTGATTGATTTGATTGATTTGATTGATTTGATTGATTTGATTGATTTGATTGATTTGATTGATTTGATTGATTTGATTGATTTGATTGATTTGATTGATTTGATTGATTTGATTGATTTGATTGATTTGATTGATTTGATTGATTTGATTGATTTGATTGATTTGATTGATTTGATTGATTTGATTGATTTGATTGATTTGATTGATTTGATTGATTTGATTGATTTGATTGATTTGATTGATTTGATTGATTTGATTGATTTGATTGATTTGATTGATTTGATTGATTTGATTGATTTGATTGATTTGATTGATTTGATTGATTTGATTGATTTGATTGATTTGATTGATTTGATTGATTTGATTGATTTGATTGATTTGATTGATTTGATTGATTTGATTGATTTGATTGATTTGATTGATTTGATTGATTTGATTGATTTGATTGATTTGATTGATTTGATTGATTTGATTGATTTGATTGATTTGATTGATTTGATTGATTTGATTGATTTGATTGATTTGATTGATTTGATTGATTTGATTGATTTGATTGATTTGATTGATTTGATTGATTTGATTGATTTGATTGATTTGATTGATTTGATTGATTTGATTGATTTGATTGATTTGATTGATTTGATTGATTTGATTGATTTGATTGATTTGATTGATTTGATTGATTTGATTGATTTGATTGATTTGATTGATTTGATTGATTTGATTGATTTGATTGATTTGATTGATTTGATTGATTTGATTGATATGATTGATTTGATTGATTTGATTGATTTGATTGATTTGATTGATTTGATTGATTTGATTGATTTGATTGATTTGATTGATTTGATTGATTTGATTGATTTGATTGATTTGATTGATTTGATTGATTTGATTGATTTGATTGATTTGATTGATTTGATTGATTTGATTGATTTGATTGATTTGATTGATTTGATTGATTTGATTGATTTGATTGATTTGATTGATTTGATTGATTTGATTGATTTGATTGATTTGATTGATTTGATTGATTTGATTGATTTGATTGATTTGATTGATTTGATTGATTTGATTGATTTGATTGATTTGATTGATTTGATTGATTTGATTGATTTGATTGATTTGATTGATTTGATTGATTTGATTGATTTGATTGATTTGATTGATTTGATTGATTTGATTGATTTGATTGATTTGATTGATTTGATTGATTTGATTGATTTGATTGATTTGATTGATTTGATTGATTTGATTGATTTGATTGATTTGATTGATTTGATTGATTTGATTGATTTGATTGATTTGATTCATTTGATTCATTTGATTCATTTGATTCATTTGATTCATTTGATTCAGTTGATTCATTTGATTCATTTGATTCATTTGATTCATTTGATTCATTTGATTCATTTGATTCATTTGATTAATTTGATTTATTTGATTTATTTGATTCATTTGATCCATTTGATTCATTTTATTCATATCTTTATTTTTATGCATTTCATGTTCAGTCATTCGTTTTATTTCATTCAATTTGTGAGTATGAGTTAATTTATTCTATTAATCTTATAACTATTTTTAAATTTAATCTTAATTTTTATGTAATAACCTAATCTAATTTGATTCGTGTATATTATAATTTTGATGTTCATTAATTTTTCTACTCATTTTATGAATTTAAAAACCTATTGTTTCATTTTTTGCTTTACTTTTTTTATTTCGGTCGTTTTGTTGATTTCTATAATTTATTCAGTTTATTCGAGATTTTATTCGTGCAAGACTAGAAACTGTTTACATCCCACCTCTAGTTGGGTGCCTACTTCTCGTGAGTTCTGCAAACTAATCCAAAAGTGAAATGTGTAAGAAATGTCTCATCTCACTGCTAGGTGGATTAAATCGGTTTTTTGTTTTAGTTTTAAGTTTTGTCTCATGCTGTTATACCACATGCCTATCTCCAACACTCATGAAGATACGCTTCTAGGTATAGGTCTTTATCTATATCATTGGCTCTGTTAAGAGTGTTCCTGATTTCTGTTTTTAGAGATTCGAAATTTTTATTGTTGCTTTCGACTGCCTTATTCATGTTGATTGTTGAGTTGCTCACGAAATTGTATATTTTTTCGATTGCTGACGCTTGATGTGCTGTATCTTTGTTGAATCTTTCTTCGTTTCGTCTAAGTTTATCCATATTTTCGTCAATTCTAGTTCTGTCGTCGGAGTCCATTGCTCCAATTGCTGACCAGAATCCTCTTGGTGTTCTGGTTTTAAAGAAATACCTGATGTACGTGTTTATGTTCGCAATGTCACAAGTGTCTTTGCTCCAAACCGAGGTTATGACCCCGCATTTCAAATTCGGAATTCTTTCTATTAGCGCTGTACAGGTTTCATTAAAAGCATTTAGTGCCGATTCTAATTCTGCTTGATCCTCTACAAGACTCTTATACGTTAGAGTTACCTTAAAATCGTAGACCCCTTGTGCCAGTAATACATCATTGAGTCTTTCCAGAATCAACGCTGCGTTCGCCATGACCAAGAAAACTCCAGCGAAAATAGTTCTAAAATATGAAAGATAACGATACTTTCTTATGTATACGGTCGTAAAATCAATTATTCTTCTATTGCTTTAAACCAATATGCATATGTACAAACGGAAAGAAAAATCAACGCAACGCGTC
>NW_026683911.1:0-17000 GCF_030247195.1 Topomyia yanbarensis | reverse complement strand
ATTTTGTTGAAATTTCCATTTCTCTTGTTCCATTTACATGATTTTAACAATCTATTTCAGCTTTAATGATTATATATTGTCCAGGACAAGGTATGACAAAATGATACAATAGAGCAGTGGTTTTCAACCGAGGGTGAATTCACCCCCAGGGGTGAGTTAGACTAATGTAGGGGGTGAATTATGCGGGGTAAATTTTAACTTGTTATTTTAACATTCCTGTAGGAAACCTTTACATATTGGTTCAGTGAGCCAACAGTAAAAATTCAGCCTGAGAGAGTTTAAATTGAAATACTATGGCGTTCACTCAATTGAAAATATTTTTTTTTCTTTTCTAACAGCGTGGTTATTAATTTTCACCAAAGGGGTACATGATAAGGATCAATATACGGAAAGGGGTAAATGGAACGAAAAAGGTTGAAAGCCACTGCAATAGAGCATACATTCGAGCCGTTTAGCTCCGAACACCTATTCTATTAATCGCAGTAGTGAACTTCCGTGAGCCATTTGGCTCCCGTTTCTGTGAGCCATTTAGTTTCTGTTTACGTTTGTCGCAATCTACTCGGATAGTCCATAAATCCTACTCAAATGTCAAACCAGTACTTGGCGATGTTGGTTCGGCGATACCGTATGGAGCGTAGCTTCTGGTTCGCTGCTTCCGGTTCGCTGAAAACTCGACGACCAACCGCTGGCGCTTCACTCGATCTAGTTTGTGTCTTTGTCTTGTCTTTGTCTTGTCTTTGTCTTGTCTTTGTCTTGTCTTTGTCTTGTCTTTGTCTTGTCTTTGTCTTGTCTTTGTCTTGTCTTGTCTTTGTCTTGTCTTTGTCTTGTCTTTGTCTTGTCTTTGTCTTGTCTTTGTCTTGTCTTTGTCTTGTCTTTGTCTTGTCTTTGTCTTGTCTTTGTCTTGTCTTTGTCTTGTCTTTGTCTTGTCTTTGTCTTGTCTTTGTCTTGTCTTTGTCTTGTCTTTGTCTTGTCTTTGTCTTGTCTTTGTCTTGTCTTTGTCTTGTCTTTGTCTTGTCTTTGTCTTGTCTTTGTCTTGTCTTTGTCTTGTCTTTGTCTTGTCTTTGTCTTGTCTTTGTCTTGTCTTTGTCTTGTCTTTGTCTTGTCTTTGTCTTGTCTTTGTCTTGTCTTTGTCTTGTCTTTGTCTTGTCTTTGTCTTGTCTTTGTCTTGTCTTTGTCTTGTCTTTGTCTTGTCTTTGTCTTGTCTTTGTCTTGTCTTTGTCTTGTCTTTGTCTTGTCTTTGTCTTGTCTTTGTCTTGTCTTTGTCTTGTCTTTGTCTTGTCTTTGTCTTGTCTTTGTCTTGTCTTTGTCTTGTCTTTGTCTTGTCTTTGTCTTGTCTTTGTCTTGTCTTTGTCTTGTCTTTGTCTTGTCTTTGTCTTGTCTTTGTCTTGTCTTTGTCTTGTCTTTGTCTTGTCTTTGTCTTGTCTTTGTCTTGTCTTTGTCTTGTCTTTGTCTTGTCTTTGTCTTGTCTTTGTCTTGTCTTTGTCTTGTCTTTGTCTTGTCTTTGTCTTGTCTTTGTCTTGTCTTTGTCTTGTCTTTGTCTTGTCTTTGTCTTGTCTTTGTCTTGTCTTTGTCTTGTCTTTGTCTTGTCTTTGTCTTGTCTTTGTCTTGTCTTTGTCTTGTCTTTGTCTTGTCTTTGTCTTGTCTTTGTCTTGTCTTTGTCTTGTCTTTGTCTTGTCTTTGTCTTGTCTTTGTCTTGTCTTTGTCTTGTCTTTGTCTTGTCTTTGTCTTGTCTTTGTCTTGTCTTTGTCTTGTCTTTGTCTTGTCTTTGTCTTGTCTTTGTCTTGTCTTTGTCTTGTCTTTGTCTTGTCTTTGTCTTGTCTTTGTCTTGTCTTTGTCTTGTCTTTGTCTTGTCTTTGTCTTGTCTTTGTCTTGTCTTTGTCTTGTCTTTGTCTTGTCTTTGTCTTGTCTTTGTCTTGTCTTTGTCTTGTCTTTGTCTTGTCTTTGTCTTGTCTTTGTCTTGTCTTTGTCTTGTCTTTGTCTTGTCTTTGTCTTGTCTTTGTCTTGTCTTTGTCTTGTCTTTGTCTTGTCTTTGTCTTGTCTTTGTCTTGTCTTTGTCTTGTCTTTGTCTTGTCTTTGTCTTGTCTTTGTCTTGTCTTTGTCTTGTCTTTGTCTTGTCTTTGTCTTGTCTTTGTCTTGTCTTTGTCTTGTCTTTGTCTTGTCTTTGTCTTGTCTTTGTCTTGTCTTTGTCTTGTCTTTGTCTTGTCTTTGTCTTGTCTTTGTCTTGTCTTTGTCTTGTCTTTGTCTTGTCTTTGTCTTGTCTTTGTCTTGTCTTTGTCTTGTCTTTGTCTTGTCTTTGTCTTGTCTTTGTCTTGTCTTTGTCTTGTCTTTGTCTTGTCTTTGTCTTGTCTTTGTCTTGTCTTTGTCTTGTCTTTGTCTTGTCTTTGTCTTGTCTTTGTCTTGTCTTTGTCTTGTCTTTGTCTTGTCTTTGTCTTGTCTTTGTCTTGTCTTTGTCTTGTCTTTGTCTTGTCTTTGTCTTGTCTTTGTCTTGTCTTTGTCTTGTCTTTGTCTTGTCTTTGTCTTGTCTTTGTCTTGTCTTTGTCTTGTCTTTGTCTTGTCTTTGTCTTGTCTTTGTCTTGTCTTTGTCTTGTCTTTGTCTTGTCTTTGTCTTGTCTTTGTCTTGTCTTTGTCTTGTCTTTGTCTTGTCTTTGTCTTGTCTTTGTCTTGTCTTTGTCTTGTCTTTGTCTTGTCTTTGTCTTGTCTTTGTCTTGTCTTTGTCTTGTCTTTGTCTTGTCTTTGTCTTGTCTTTGTCTTGTCTTTGTCTTGTCTTTGTCTTGTCTTTGTCTTGTCTTTGTCTTGTCTTTGTCTTGTCTTTGTCTTGTCTTTGTCTTGTCTTTGTCTTGTCTTTGTCTTGTCTTTGTCTTGTCTTTGTCTTGTCTTTGTCTTGTCTTTGTCTTGTCTTTGTCTTGTCTTTGTCTTGTCTTTGTCTTGTCTTTGTCTTGTCTTTGTCTTGTCTTTGTCTTGTCTTTGTCTTGTCTTTGTCTTGTCTTTGTCTTGTCTTTGTCTTGTCTTTGTCTTGTCTTTGTCTTGTCTTTGTCTTGTCTTTGTCTTGTCTTTGTCTTGTCTTTGTCTTGTCTTTGTCTTGTCTTTGTCTTGTCTTTGTCTTGTCTTTGTCTTGTCTTTGTCTTGTCTTTGTCTTGTCTTTGTCTTGTCTTGTCTTTGTCTTGTCTTTGTCTTTGTCTTGTCTTTGTCTTGTCTTTGTCTTGTCTTTGTCTTGTCTTTGTCTTGTCTTTGTCTTGTCTTTGTCTTGTCTTTGTCTTGTCTTGTCTTTGTCTTGTCTTTGTCTTGTCTTTGTCTTGTCTTTGTCTTGTCTTTGTCTTGTCTTTGTCTTGTCTTTGTCTTGTCTTTGTCTTGTCTTTGTCTTGTCTTTGTCTTGTCTTTGTCTTGTCTTTGTCTTGTCTTTGTCTTGTCTTTGTCTTGTCTTTGTCTTGTCTTTGTCTTGTCTTTGTCTTGTCTTTGTCTTGTCTTTGTCTTGTCTTTGTCTTGTCTTTGTCTTGTCTTTGTCTTGTCTTTGTCTTGTCTTTGTCTTGTCTTTGTCTTGTCTTTGTCTTGTCTTTGTCTTGTCTTTGTCTTGTCTTTGTCTTGTCTTTGTCTTGTCTTTGTCTTGTCTTTGTCTTGTCTTTGTCTTGTCTTTGTCTTGTCTTTGTCTTGTCTTTGTCTTGTCTTTGTCTTGTCTTTGTCTTGTCTTTGTCTTGTCTTTGTCTTGTCTTTGTCTTGTCTTTGTCTTGTCTTTGTCTTGTCTTTGTCTTGTCTTTGTCTTGTCTTTGTCTTGTCTTTGTCTTGTCTTTGTCTTGTCTTTGTCTTGTCTTTGTCTTGTCTTTGTCTTGTCTTTGTCTTGTCTTTGTCTTGTCTTTGTCTTGTCTTTGTCTTGTCTTTGTCTTGTCTTTGTCTTGTCTTTGTCTTGTCTTTGTCTTGTCTTTGTCTTGTCTTTGTCTTGTCTTTGTCTTGTCTTTGTCTTGTCTTTGTCTTGTCTTTGTCTTGTCTTTGTCTTGTCTTTGTCTTGTCTTTGTCTTGTCTTTGTCTTGTCTTTGTCTTGTCTTTGTCTTGTCTTTGTCTTGTCTTTGTCTTGTCTTTGTCTTGTCTTTGTCTTGTCTTTGTCTTGTCTTTGTCTTGTCTTTGTCTTGTCTTTGTCTTGTCTTTGTCTTGTCTTTGTCTTGTCTTTGTCTTGTCTTTGTCTTGTCTTTGTCTTGTCTTTGTCTTGTCTTTGTCTTGTCTTTGTCTTGTCTTTGTCTTGTCTTTGTCTTGTCTTTGTCTTGTCTTTGTCTTGTCTTTGTCTTGTCTTTGTCTTGTCTTTGTCTTGTCTTTGTCTTGTCTTTGTCTTGTCTTTGTCTTGTCTTTGTCTTGTCTTTGTCTTGTCTTTGTCTTGTCTTTGTCTTGTCTTTGTCTTGTCTTTGTCTTGTCTTTGTCTTGTCTTTGTCTTGTCTTTGTCTTGTCTTTGTCTTGTCTTTGTCTTGTCTTTGTCTTTGTCTTTGTCTTGTCTTTGTCTTGTCTTTGTCTTGTCTTTGTCTTGTCTTTGTCTTGTCTTTGTCTTGTCTTTGTCTTGTCTTTGTCTTGTCTTTGTCTTGTCTTTGTCTTGTCTTTGTCTTGTCTTTGTCTTGTCTTTGTCTTGTCTTTGTCTTGTCTTTGTCTTGTCTTTGTCTTGTCTTTGTCTTGTCTTTGTCTTGTCTTTGTCTTGTCTTTGTCTTGTCTTTGTCTTGTCTTTGTCTTGTCTTTGTCTTGTCTTTGTCTTGTCTTTGTCTTGTCTTTGTCTTGTCTTTGTCTTGTCTTTGTCTTGTCTTTGTCTTGTCTTTGTCTTGTCTTTGTCTTGTCTTTGTCTTGTCTTTGTCTTGTCTTTGTCTTGTCTTTGTCTTGTCTTTGTCTTGTCTTTGTCTTGTCTTTGTCTTGTCTTTGTCTTGTCTTTGTCTTGTCTTTGTCTTGTCTTTGTCTTGTCTTTGTCTTGTCTTTGTCTTGTCTTTGTCTTGTCTTTGTCTTGTCTTTGTCTTGTCTTTGTCTTGTCTTTGTCTTGTCTTTGTCTTGTCTTTGTCTTGTCTTTGTCTTGTCTTTGTCTTGTCTTTGTCTTGTCTTTGTCTTGTCTTTGTCTTGTCTTTGTCTTGTCTTTGTCTTGTCTTTGTCTTGTCTTTGTCTTGTCTTTGTCTTGTCTTTGTCTTGTCTTTGTCTTGTCTTTGTCTTGTCTTTGTCTTGTCTTTGTCTTGTCTTTGTCTTGTCTTTGTCTTGTCTTTGTCTTGTCTTTGTCTTGTCTTTGTCTTGTCTTTGTCTTGTCTTTGTCTTGTCTTTGTCTTGTCTTTGTCTTGTCTTTGTCTTGTCTTTGTCTTGTCTTTGTCTTGTCTTTGTCTTGTCTTTGTCTTGTCTTTGTCTTGTCTTTGTCTTGTCTTTGTCTTGTCTTTGTCTTGTCTTTGTCTTGTCTTTGTCTTGTCTTTGTCTTGTCTTTGTCTTGTCTTTGTCTTGTCTTTGTCTTGTCTTTGTCTTGTCTTTGTCTTGTCTTTGTCTTGTCTTTGTCTTGTCTTTGTCTTGTCTTTGTCTTGTCTTTGTCTTGTCTTTGTCTTGTCTTTGTCTTGTCTTTGTCTTGTCTTTGTCTTGTCTTTGTCTTGTCTTTGTCTTGTCTTTGTCTTGTCTTTGTCTTGTCTTTGTCTTGTCTTTGTCTTGTCTTTGTCTTGTCTTTGTCTTGTCTTTGTCTTGTCTTTGTCTTGTCTTTGTCTTGTCTTTGTCTTGTCTTTGTCTTGTCTTTGTCTTGTCTTTGTCTTGTCTTTGTCTTGTCTTTGTCTTGTCTTTGTCTTGTCTTTGTCTTGTCTTTGTCTTGTCTTTGTCTTGTCTTTGTCTTGTCTTTGTCTTGTCTTTGTCTTGTCTTTGTCTTGTCTTTGTCTTGTCTTTGTCTTGTCTTTGTCTTGTCTTTGTCTTGTCTTTGTCTTGTCTTTGTCTTGTCTTTGTCTTGTCTTTGTCTTGTCTTTGTCTTGTCTTTGTCTTGTCTTTGTCTTGTCTTTGTCTTGTCTTTGTCTTGTCTTTGTCTTGTCTTTGTCTTGTCTTTGTCTTGTCTTTGTCTTGTCTTTGTCTTGTCTTTGTCTTGTCTTTGTCTTGTCTTTGTCTTGTCTTTGTCTTGTCTTTGTCTTGTCTTTGTCTTGTCTTTGTCTTGTCTTTGTCTTGTCTTTGTCTTGTCTTTGTCTTGTCTTTGTCTTGTCTTTGTCTTGTCTTTGTCTTGTCTTTGTCTTGTCTTTGTCTTGTCTTTGTCTTGTCTTTGTCTTGTCTTTGTCTTGTCTTTGTCTTGTCTTTGTCTTGTCTTTGTCTTGTCTTTGTCTTGTCTTTGTCTTGTCTTTGTCTTGTCTTTGTCTTGTCTTTGTCTTGTCTTTGTCTTGTCTTTGTCTTGTCTTTGTCTTGTCTTTGTCTTGTCTTTGTCTTGTCTTTGTCTTGTCTTTGTCTTGTCTTTGTCTTGTCTTTGTCTTGTCTTTGTCTTGTCTTTGTCTTGTCTTTGTCTTGTCTTTGTCTTGTCTTTGTCTTGTCTTTGTCTTGTCTTTGTCTTGTCTTTGTCTTGTCTTTGTCTTGTCTTTGTCTTGTCTTTGTCTTGTCTTTGTCTTGTCTTTGTCTTGTCTTTGTCTTGTCTTTGTCTTGTCTTTGTCTTGTCTTTGTCTTGTCTTTGTCTTGTCTTTGTCTTGTCTTTGTCTTGTCTTTGTCTTGTCTTTGTCTTGTCTTTGTCTTGTCTTTGTCTTGTCTTTGTCTTGTCTTTGTCTTGTCTTTGTCTTGTCTTTGTCTTGTCTTTGTCTTGTCTTTGTCTTGTCTTTGTCTTGTCTTTGTCTTGTCTTTGTCTTGTCTTTGTCTTGTCTTTGTCTTGTCTTTGTCTTGTCTTTGTCTTGTCTTTGTCTTGTCTTTGTCTTGTCTTTGTCTTGTCTTTGTCTTGTCTTTGTCTTGTCTTTGTCTTGTCTTTGTCTTGTCTTTGTCTTGTCTTTGTCTTGTCTTTGTCTTGTCTTTGTCTTGTCTTTGTCTTGTCTTTGTCTTGTCTTTGTCTTGTCTTTGTCTTGTCTTTGTCTTGTCTTTGTCTTGTCTTTGTCTTGTCTTTGTCTTGTCTTTGTCTTGTCTTTGTCTTGTCTTTGTCTTGTCTTTGTCTTGTCTTTGTCTTGTCTTTGTCTTGTCTTTGTCTTGTCTTTGTCTTGTCTTTGTCTTGTCTTTGTCTTGTCTTTGTCTTGTCTTTGTCTTGTCTTTGTCTTGTCTTTGTCTTGTCTTTGTCTTGTCTTTGTCTTGTCTTTGTCTTGTCTTTGTCTTGTCTTTGTCTTGTCTTTGTCTTGTCTTTGTCTTGTCTTTGTCTTGTCTTTGTCTTGTCTTTGTCTTGTCTTTGTCTTGTCTTTGTCTTGTCTTTGTCTTGTCTTTGTCTTGTCTTTGTCTTGTCTTTGTCTTGTCTTTGTCTTGTCTTTGTCTTGTCTTTGTCTTGTCTTTGTCTTGTCTTTGTCTTGTCTTTGTCTTGTCTTTGTCTTGTCTTTGTCTTGTCTTTGTCTTGTCTTTGTCTTGTCTTTGTCTTGTCTTTGTCTTGTCTTTGTCTTGTCTTTGTCTTGTCTTTGTCTTGTCTTTGTCTTGTCTTTGTCTTGTCTTTGTCTTGTCTTTGTCTTGTCTTTGTCTTGTCTTTGTCTTGTCTTTGTCTTGTCTTTGTCTTGTCTTTGTCTTGTCTTTGTCTTGTCTTTGTCTTGTCTTTGTCTTGTCTTTGTCTTGTCTTTGTCTTGTCTTTGTCTTGTCTTTGTCTTGTCTTTGTCTTGTCTTTGTCTTGTCTTTGTCTTGTCTTTGTCTTGTCTTTGTCTTGTCTTTGTCTTGTCTTTGTCTTGTCTTTGTCTTGTCTTTGTCTTGTCTTTGTCTTGTCTTTGTCTTGTCTTTGTCTTGTCTTTGTCTTGTCTTTGTCTTGTCTTTGTCTTGTCTTTGTCTTGTCTTTGTCTTGTCTTTGTCTTGTCTTTGTCTTGTCTTTGTCTTGTCTTTGTCTTGTCTTTGTCTTGTCTTTGTCTTGTCTTTGTCTTGTCTTTGTCTTGTCTTTGTCTTGTCTTTGTCTTGTCTTTGTCTTGTCTTTGTCTTGTCTTTGTCTTGTCTTTGTCTTGTCTTTGTCTTGTCTTTGTCTTGTCTTTGTCTTGTCTTTGTCTTGTCTTTGTCTTGTCTTTGTCTTGTCTTTGTCTTGTCTTTGTCTTGTCTTTGTCTTGTCTTTGTCTTGTCTTTGTCTTGTCTTTGTCTTGTCTTTGTCTTGTCTTTGTCTTGTCTTTGTCTTGTCTTTGTCTTGTCTTTGTCTTGTCTTTGTCTTGTCTTTGTCTTGTCTTTGTCTTGTCTTTGTCTTGTCTTTGTCTTGTCTTTGTCTTGTCTTTGTCTTGTCTTTGTCTTGTCTTTGTCTTGTCTTTGTCTTGTCTTTGTCTTGTCTTTGTCTTGTCTTTGTCTTGTCTTTGTCTTGTCTTTGTCTTGTCTTTGTCTTGTCTTTGTCTTGTCTTTGTCTTGTCTTTGTCTTGTCTTTGTCTTGTCTTTGTCTTGTCTTTGTCTTGTCTTTGTCTTGTCTTTGTCTTGTCTTTGTCTTGTCTTTGTCTTGTCTTTGTCTTGTCTTTGTCTTGTCTTTGTCTTGTCTTTGTCTTGTCTTTGTCTTGTCTTTGTCTTGTCTTTGTCTTGTCTTTGTCTTGTCTTTGTCTTGTCTTTGTCTTGTCTTTGTCTTGTCTTTGTCTTGTCTTTGTCTTGTCTTTGTCTTGTCTTTGTCTTGTCTTTGTCTTGTCTTTGTCTTGTCTTTGTCTTGTCTTTGTCTTGTCTTTGTCTTGTCTTTGTCTTGTCTTTGTCTTGTCTTTGTCTTGTCTTTGTCTTGTCTTTGTCTTGTCTTTGTCTTGTCTTTGTCTTGTCTTTGTCTTGTCTTTGTCTTGTCTTTGTCTTGTCTTTGTCTTGTCTTTGTCTTGTCTTTGTCTTGTCTTTGTCTTGTCTTTGTCTTGTCTTTGTCTTGTCTTTGTCTTGTCTTTGTCTTGTCTTTGTCTTGTCTTTGTCTTGTCTTTGTCTTGTCTTTGTCTTGTCTTTGTCTTGTCTTTGTCTTGTCTTTGTCTTGTCTTTGTCTTGTCTTTGTCTTGTCTTTGTCTTGTCTTTGTCTTGTCTTTGTCTTGTCTTTGTCTTGTCTTTGTCTTGTCTTTGTCTTGTCTTTGTCTTGTCTTTGTCTTGTCTTTGTCTTGTCTTTGTCTTGTCTTTGTCTTGTCTTTGTCTTGTCTTTGTCTTGTCTTTGTCTTGTCTTTGTCTTGTCTTTGTCTTGTCTTTGTCTTGTCTTTGTCTTGTCTTTGTCTTGTCTTTGTCTTGTCTTTGTCTTGTCTTTGTCTTGTCTTTGTCTTGTCTTTGTCTTGTCTTTGTCTTGTCTTTGTCTTGTCTTTGTCTTGTCTTTGTCTTGTCTTTGTCTTGTCTTTGTCTTGTCTTTGTCTTGTCTTTGTCTTGTCTTTGTCTTGTCTTTGTCTTGTCTTTGTCTTGTCTTTGTCTTGTCTTTGTCTTGTCTTTGTCTTGTCTTTGTCTTGTCTTTGTCTTGTCTTTGTCTTGTCTTTGTCTTGTCTTTGTCTTGTCTTTGTCTTGTCTTTGTCTTGTCTTTGTCTTGTCTTTGTCTTGTCTTTGTCTTGTCTTTGTCTTGTCTTTGTCTTGTCTTTGTCTTGTCTTTGTCTTGTCTTTGTCTTGTCTTTGTCTTGTCTTTGTCTTGTCTTTGTCTTGTCTTTGTCTTGTCTTTGTCTTGTCTTTGTCTTGTCTTTGTCTTGTCTTTGTCTTGTCTTTGTCTTGTCTTTGTCTTGTCTTTGTCTTGTCTTTGTCTTGTCTTTGTCTTGTCTTTGTCTTGTCTTTGTCTTGTCTTTGTCTTGTCTTTGTCTTGTCTTTGTCTTGTCTTTGTCTTGTCTTTGTCTTGTCTTTGTCTTGTCTTTGTCTTGTCTTTGTCTTGTCTTTGTCTTGTCTTTGTCTTGTCTTTGTCTTGTCTTTGTCTTGTCTTTGTCTTGTCTTTGTCTTGTCTTTGTCTTGTCTTTGTCTTGTCTTTGTCTTGTCTTTGTCTTGTCTTTGTCTTGTCTTTGTCTTGTCTTTGTCTTGTCTTTGTCTTGTCTTTGTCTTGTCTTTGTCTTGTCTTTGTCTTGTCTTTGTCTTGTCTTTGTCTTGTCTTTGTCTTGTCTTTGTCTTGTCTTTGTCTTGTCTTTGTCTTGTCTTTGTCTTGTCTTTGTCTTGTCTTTGTCTTGTCTTTGTCTTGTCTTTGTCTTGTCTTTGTCTTGTCTTTGTCTTGTCTTTGTCTTGTCTTTGTCTTGTCTTTGTCTTGTCTTTGTCTTGTCTTTGTCTTGTCTTTGTCTTGTCTTTGTCTTGTCTTTGTCTTGTCTTTGTCTTGTCTTTGTCTTGTCTTTGTCTTGTCTTTGTCTTGTCTTTGTCTTGTCTTTGTCTTGTCTTTGTCTTGTCTTTGTCTTGTCTTTGTCTTGTCTTTGTCTTGTCTTTGTCTTGTCTTTGTCTTGTCTTTGTCTTGTCTTTGTCTTGTCTTTGTCTTGTCTTTGTCTTGTCTTTGTCTTGTCTTTGTCTTGTCTTTGTCTTGTCTTTGTCTTGTCTTTGTCTTGTCTTTGTCTTGTCTTTGTCTTGTCTTTGTCTTGTCTTTGTCTTGTCTTTGTCTTGTCTTTGTCTTGTCTTTGTCTTGTCTTTGTCTTGTCTTTGTCTTGTCTTTGTCTTGTCTTTGTCTTGTCTTTGTCTTGTCTTTGTCTTGTCTTTGTCTTGTCTTTGTCTTGTCTTTGTCTTGTCTTTGTCTTGTCTTTGTCTTGTCTTTGTCTTGTCTTTGTCTTGTCTTTGTCTTGTCTTTGTCTTGTCTTTGTCTTGTCTTTGTCTTGTCTTTGTCTTGTCTTTGTCTTGTCTTTGTCTTGTCTTTGTCTTGTCTTTGTCTTGTCTTTGTCTTGTCTTTGTCTTGTCTTTGTCTTGTCTTTGTCTTGTCTTTGTCTTGTCTTTGTCTTGTCTTTGTCTTGTCTTTGTCTTGTCTTTGTCTTGTCTTTGTCTTGTCTTTGTCTTGTCTTTGTCTTGTCTTTGTCTTGTCTTTGTCTTGTCTTTGTCTTGTCTTTGTCTTGTCTTTGTCTTGTCTTTGTCTTGTCTTTGTCTTGTCTTTGTCTTGTCTTTGTCTTGTCTTTGTCTTGTCTTTGTCTTGTCTTTGTCTTGTCTTTGTCTTGTCTTTGTCTTGTCTTTGTCTTGTCTTTGTCTTGTCTTTGTCTTGTCTTTGTCTTGTCTTTGTCTTGTCTTTGTCTTGTCTTTGTCTTGTCTTTGTCTTGTCTTTGTCTTGTCTTTGTCTTGTCTTTGTCTTGTCTTTGTCTTGTCTTTGTCTTGTCTTTGTCTTGTCTTTGTCTTGTCTTTGTCTTGTCTTTGTCTTGTCTTTGTCTTGTCTTTGTCTTGTCTTTGTCTTGTCTTTGTCTTGTCTTTGTCTTGTCTTTGTCTTGTCTTTGTCTTGTCTTTGTCTTGTCTTTGTCTTGTCTTTGTCTTGTCTTTGTCTTGTCTTTGTCTTGTCTTTGTCTTGTCTTTGTCTTGTCTTTGTCTTGTCTTTGTCTTGTCTTTGTCTTGTCTTTGTCTTGTCTTTGTCTTGTCTTTGTCTTGTCTTTGTCTTGTCTTTGTCTTGTCTTTGTCTTGTCTTTGTCTTGTCTTTGTCTTGTCTTTGTCTTGTCTTTGTCTTGTCTTTGTCTTGTCTTTGTCTTGTCTTTGTCTTGTCTTTGTCTTGTCTTTGTCTTGTCTTTGTCTTGTCTTTGTCTTGTCTTTGTCTTGTCTTTGTCTTGTCTTTGTCTTGTCTTTGTCTTGTCTTTGTCTTGTCTTTGTCTTGTCTTTGTCTTGTCTTTGTCTTGTCTTTGTCTTGTCTTTGTCTTGTCTTTGTCTTGTCTTTGTCTTGTCTTTGTCTTGTCTTTGTCTTGTCTTTGTCTTGTCTTTGTCTTGTCTTTGTCTTGTCTTTGTCTTGTCTTTGTCTTGTCTTTGTCTTGTCTTTGTCTTGTCTTTGTCTTGTCTTTGTCTTGTCTTTGTCTTGTCTTTGTCTTGTCTTTGTCTTGTCTTTGTCTTGTCTTTGTCTTGTCTTTGTCTTGTCTTTGTCTTGTCTTTGTCTTGTCTTTGTCTTGTCTTTGTCTTGTCTTTGTCTTGTCTTTGTCTTGTCTTTGTCTTGTCTTTGTCTTGTCTTTGTCTTGTCTTTGTCTTGTCTTTGTCTTGTCTTTGTCTTGTCTTTGTCTTGTCTTTGTCTTGTCTTTGTCTTGTCTTTGTCTTGTCTTTGTCTTGTCTTTGTCTTGTCTTTGTCTTGTCTTTGTCTTGTCTTTGTCTTGTCTTTGTCTTGTCTTTGTCTTGTCTTTGCCTTGTCTTTGCCTTGTCTTTGTCTTGTCTTTGTCTTGTCTTTGTCTTGTCTTTGTCTTGTCTTTGTCTTGTCTTTGTCTTGTCTTTGTCTTGTCTTTGTCTTGTCTTTGTCTTGTCTTTGTCTTGTCTTTGTCTTGTCTTTGTCTTGTCTTTGTCTTGTCTTTGTCTTGTCTTTGTCTTGTCTTTGTCTTGTCTTTGTCTTGTCTTTGTCTTGTCTTTGTCTTGTCTTTGTCTTGTCTTTGTCTTGTCTTTGTCTTGTCTTTGTCTTGTTCTTGTCTTTGTCTTGTCTTTGTCTTGTCTTTGTCTTGTCTTTGTCTTGTCTTTGTCTTGTCTTTGTCTTGTCTTTGTCTTGTCTTTGTCTTGTCTTTGTCTTGTCTTTGTCTTGTCTTTGTCTTGTCTTTGTCTTGTCTTTGTCTTGTCTTTGTCTTGTCTTTGTCTTGTCTTTGTCTTGTCTTTGTCTTGTCTTTGTCTTGTCTTTGTCTTGTCTTTGTCTTGTCTTTGTCTTGTCTTTGTCTTGTCTTTGTCTTGTCTTTGTCTTGTCTTTGTCTTGTCTTTGTCTTGTCTTTGTCTTGTCTTTGTCTTGTCTTTGTCTTGTCTTTGTCTTGTCTTTGTCTTGTCTTTGTCTTGTCTTTGTCTTGTCTTTGTCTTGTCTTTGTCTTGTCTTTGTCTTGTCTTTGTCTTGTCTTTGTCTTGTCTTTGTCTTGTCTTTGTCTTGTCTTTGTCTTGTCTTTGTCTTGTCTTTGTCTTGTCTTTGTCTTGTCTTTGTCTTGTCTTTGTCTTGTCTTTGTCTTGTCTTTGTCTTGTCTTTGTCTTGTCTTTGTCTTGTCTTTGTCTTGTCTTTGTCTTGTCTTTGTCTTGTCTTTGTCTTGTCTTTGTCTTGTCTTTGTCTTGTCTTTGTCTTGTCTTTGTCTTGTCTTTGTCTTGTCTTTGTCTTGTCTTTGTCTTGTCTTTGTCTTGTCTTTGTCTTGTCTTTGTCTTGTCTTTGTCTTGTCTTTGTCTTGTCTTTGTCTTGTCTTTGTCTTGTCTTTGTCTTGTCTTTGTCTTGTCTTTGTCTTGTCTTTGTCTTGTCTTTGTCTTGTCTTTGTCTTGTCTTTGTCTTGTCTTTGTCTTGTCTTTGTCTTGTCTTTGTCTTGTCTTTGTCTTGTCTTTGTCTTGTCTTTGTCTTGTCTTTGTCTTGTCTTTGTCTTGTCTTTGTCTTGTCTTTGTCTTGTCTTTGTCTTGTCTTTGTCTTGTCTTTGTCTTGTCTTTGTCTTGTCTTTGTCTTGTCTTTGTCTTGTCTTTGTCTTGTCTTTGTCTTGTCTTTGTCTTGTCTTTGTCTTGTCTTTGTCTTGTCTTTGTCTTGTCTTTGTCTTGTCTTTGTCTTGTCTTTGTCTTGTCTTTGTCTTGTCTTTGTCTTGTCTTTGTCTTGTCTTTGTCTTGTCTTTGTCTTGTCTTTGTCTTGTCTTTGTCTTGTCTTTGTCTTGTCTTTGTCTTGTCTTTGTCTTGTCTTTGTCTTTGTCTTGTCTTTGTCTTGTCTTTGTCTTGTCTTTGTCTTGTCTTTGTCTTGTCTTTGTCTTGTCTTTGTCTTGTCTTTGTCTTGTCTTTGTCTTGTCTTTGTCTTGTCTTTGTCTTGTCTTTGTCTTGTCTTTGTCTTGTCTTGTCTTTGTCTTGTCTTTGTCTTGTCTTTGTCTTGTCTTTGTCTTGTCTTTGTCTTGTCTTTGTCTTGTCTTTGTCTTGTCTTTGTCTTGTCTTTGTCTTGTCTTTGTCTTGTCTTGTCTTTGTCTTGTCTTTGTCTTGTCTTTGTCTTGTCTTTGTCTTGTCTTTGTCTTGTCTTTGTCTTGTCTTTGTCTTGTCTTTGTCTTGTCTTTGTCTTGTCTTTGTCTTGTCTTTGTCTTGTCTTTGTCTTGTCTTTGTCTTGTCTTTGTCTTGTCTTTGTCTTGTCTTTGTCTTGTCTTTGTCTTGTCTTTGTCTTGTCTTTGTCTTTGTCTTGTTTTGTCTTGTTTTGTCTTTGTCTTGTCTTTGTCTTGTCTTTGTCTTGTCTTTGTCTTGTCTTTGTCTTGTCTTTGTCTTGTCTTTGTCTTGTCTTTGTCTTGTCTTTGTCTTGTCTTTGTCTTGTCTTTGTCTTGTCTTTGTCTTGTCTTTGTCTTGTCTTTGTCTTGTCTTTGTCTTGTCTTTGTCTTGTCTTTGTCTTGTCTTTATCTTGTCTTTGTCTTGTCTTTGTCTTGTCTTTGTCTTGTCTTTGTCTTGTCTTTGTCTTGTCTTTGTCTTGTCTTTGTCTTGTCTTTGTCTTGTCTTTGTCTTATCTTTGTCTTGTCTTTGTCTTGTCTTTGTCTTGTCTTTGTCTTGTCTTTGTCTTGTCTTTGTCTTGTCTTTGTCTTGTCTTTGTCTTGTCTTTGTCTTGTCTTTGTCTTGTCTTTGTCTTGTCTTTGTCTTGTCTTTGTCTTGTCTTTGTCTTGTCTTTGTCTTGTCTTTGTCTTGTCTTTGTCTTGTCTTTGTCTTGTCTTTGTCTTGTCTTTGTCTTGTCTTTGTCTTGTCTTTGTCTTTGTCTTTGTCTTTGTCTTTGTCTTTGTCTTGTCTTTGTCTTGTCTTTGTCTTGTCTTTGTCTTGTCTTTGTCTTGTCTTTGTCTTGTCTTTGTCTTGTCTTTGTCTTGTCTTCGACTTGTCATGAAAATTTCTTTAAAACACATGCACATGGTGATACATTTCTCACCTTGCAGTACAGGGTAATAGAATCATTATGCAAGGTTTCGTGAACAAAAATATTTATTTCTATAAAAATCAATTTGATCGTCCTCCCAATTTTTTTCCAACCCACCAATTTCCACTACTGATCATGGAAATTTCTTGAAAACACATGGCAATAAAATTTTCTTCTTCTGATGGATATTGGAAATCGCAAACAAAATCATCCGGCAAGGTTTCCTAAGCAACAACAATTGTTTCAATAAAATTAAATTTTATTGTCCTCTCAATTTTTCCAACCCACCAATTTCCACTACTGATCATGGAAATTTCTTGAAAACACAAGGCAATAAAATTTTCTTCTTCTGATGGATACAGGATAGGCAAACAAAATCATCCGGCAAGGTTTCCTAAGCAACAACAATTGTTTCAACAGAAATCAATTTTATTGTCCTCTTAATTTTTCTAATTCACCAATTTCCACTACTGATCATGGAAATTTCTTGAAAACACATGGCAATAAAATTTCCTTCTTCTGATGGATACAAGATAGGCAAACAAAATCATCCTGCAAGTTTTCGTAAACAAAAATATTTCTTTCTATAAAAATCAATTTTATCGTCCTCCCAATTTTTTTTCCAATCCACCAGTTTCCGCTAATGATCATGGAAATTACTTAAAACACATGACGATACATTTTTAAATTTTTGTTTGATTTATCAATTCAACACAAAACCGTTGGTTTCAAACGATCATTATCATCAAATATCAACATGCAAATTCGACATAGAAAATGTTTTTCCATTATTTGGCGTATAAAGATAAAATAGCATCGCGGTTTGTTTCAGTCTCGTAAAATAATAAAATATCATAGATCTCCAAGAGAATCGAAAATCATCAAGTTTCAATGAAGAAATTTATTTGAAATCATTTTCAACTATTTCTACATTCAGAATTACTCAAAAACAGTTGTGCTAAAAGCTGTCGATATTTCGAGCTTTCGTAGCACGCCATCTGCATCAACCCAAGGATAACTTTTAGTACACTTGTTTTTCTTTTCGTATCTTTCCACGCTGTTTCGCGTGCGACGGTACACTGCGTATCGCGAGGAAAATTGAAAAACGCTGTTATGAAGTTTTCCAAAACGATTTTTTCTTTGTACCATCAGATTCCTTGGTTTCTAACGAATCCGTACATATGCAACACTTGGGTAGTTTTGTAGAAAATATCGAAGAAACAGCAGGTTGAAAATATTGCTCCACTTTTGCGCACCTATACATACGAATTTTACTTTAGTTGTGTCTGTGCGGGTGGAAAAACTGCTTCTAGTAAAATGGAAATTTTTCAATGAAAAGCGGAAAATAAGTGAAAATCGGAGAAAATCACGTCCTAGAAAAATTGTTTAGCTATGTTGTATTGGAAAAATCAAAATTTTAAACAAATGATTGCAAAAACTGTGTGCTTTTTCAACCGGAAAAAGCACACAGTTTTCCGAGTTGGAAAATTTTTAATTTTTCATTTCGGCCAATTCATAGTAAAAACAATTATCTAGGTCGTGATTTTTTTCTTTTTTCCATATTTTGTCATTTTATTTGAAAATAAAATAAAAAACCGCAAAAAAACACGAAAAATGGCGGATTGCCCGACGGGGGCCTTAAGCATGGGGTCTTTGAAACAGCCAGTCCCATATTTTAGCAGGTCCTCGCAATTCAGACCCCAATCGGAAACGACCCCACTGACTTCAACCCTGCTAGCTGGAATATACACCCTGTACTCCTTCGTAAAAGGCTCGTAGCCTTTTATATCGTTTGCCTGAGTTGAACTGTTAACCACCACCCGAAGCTTATCAGGGCGAATTTTCGATATTTCTGTCACGGCCGAATACCGATCCGTCAGAACTCGAGAAATCTGCAACAGGTTCAAACACTTTTTTTCTTTGGTCCGAAAAAAGATCACAAATGGCCCGGTGGCCGAGCTCGGATATACCTTGAGCGAGGGAGCCGATTTTATTTCGACGTCCATCTCACCTTGAGATGAACCGCCGTCAGGGGAAGTCATTT
>NW_026683910.1:0-17000 GCF_030247195.1 Topomyia yanbarensis | reverse complement strand
ATCATTCTTGTTAGAATATTCTAAAATTCGGGATTTAAAAATCGTAAAATACCTCAAGTCAAAATTTTTGAATGATTGAAACTCAAGAATTCCAAATTTTGAAAATGCTACAATTCTAAAGATCTAACATCGTATAATTTGGAAACTCTAAAATCCTAAAATTCTAAAATTCAAATATCATTGAGTTTCTAAAATTCGAATATAAAAAAATCCGAAACTACAAAATTCTAAATCTGAAAATCTAATCTTTGAAATGTTAGAATCCCCAAATTCTTAAAATGTGATGGGTATATAGTGGAAAAGTCCCTTCAAAGTGCCCTGCTTGTATTTTTGACGGTAAATAGTGAACATAATTACCTATTTTAGAATAAAATTTCATCATAATCAAAGATGTGGGTTTTTTTTTTGCAAATCGACTTTAAATTTTTTAAAATCGATTTTTTTTTCACTGCAGGAATCGATGAAGAATTTTACTAATTTTGTAAAAATCACTTCTGCAACATTTTTTGTAGGATTTGACATTTTTAGACTATAGTCATTTGAAAAAAAAATGGAAAAAAGGTTGACCCTTTAAAAATGACAGTCTAGATCATTTTTGAAAAAAAACCATAGTACACCAAGTGGCTTTTTGTGACAAAGTCTTCATGTACAGAAAAATTCATTAAAATCTGAGAGGGTGTAGCCAACTCTGAATACGAATTAGCGCGAAATTCGTCAGAATATTCACGCGACGTTTACACAGATCTCCTGGTTGCCAAAACTAGCAATCGGAATAAAATTCTAAAATTCTCAACTTTTCAACTTCTCAACTTCTCCACTTCTCAACTTCTAACATTCTAAAATTCTAAAATTCCAAGATTCCCAAATTCTAAAATTCTAAAATTCCAGAATTCCAAAATTCCAAAATTCCAAAATTCCAAAATTCCAAAATTCCAAAATTCCAAAATTCCAAAATTCCAAAATTCCAAAATTCCAAAATTCCAAAATTCCAAAATTCCAAAATTCCAAAATTCCAAAATTCCAAAATTCCAAAATTCCAAAATTCCAAAATTCCAAAATTCCAAAATTCCAAAATTCCAAAATTCCAAAATTCCAAAATTCCAAAATTCCAAAATTCCAAAATTCCAAAATTCCAAAATTCCAAAATTCCAAAATTCCAAAATTCCAAAATTCCAAAATTCCAAAATTCCAAAATTCCAAAATTCCAAAATTCCAAAATTCCAAAATTCCAAAATTCCAAAATTCCAAAATTCCAAAATTCCAAAATTCCAAAATTCCAAAATTCCAAAATTCCAAAATTCCAAAATTCCAAAATTCCAAAATTCCAAAATTCCAAAATTCCAAAATTCCAAAATTCCAAAATTCCAAAATTCCAAAATTCCAAAATTCCAAAATTCCAAAATTCCAAAATTCCAAAATTCCAAAATTCCAAAATTCCAAAATTCCAAAATTCCAAAATTCCAAAATTCCAAAATTCCAAAATTCCAAAATTCCAAAATTCCAAAATTCCAAAATTCCAAAATTCCAAAATTCCAAAATTCCAAAATTCCAAAATTCCAAAATTCCAAAATTCCAAAATTCCAAAATTCCAAAATTCCAAAATTCCAAAATTCCAAAATTCCAAAATTCCAAAATTCCAAAATTCCAAAATTCCAAAATTCCAAAATTCCAAAATTCCAAAATTCCAAAATTCCAAAATTCCAAAATTCCAAAATTCCAAAATTCCAAAATTCCAAAATTCCAAAATTCCAAAATTCCAAAATTCCAAAATTCCAAAATTCCAAAATTCCAAAATTCCAAAATTCCAAAATTCCAAAATTCCAAAATTCCAAAATTCCAAAATTCCAAAATTCCAAAATTCCAAAATTCCAAAATTCCAAAATTCCAAAATTCCAAAATTCCAAAATTCCAAAATTCCAAAATTCCAAAATTCCAAAATTCCAAAATTCCAAAATTCCAAAATTCCAAAATTCCAAAATTCCAAAATTCCAAAATTCCAAAATTCCAAAATTCCAAAATTCCAAAATTCCAAAATTCCAAAATTCCAAAATTCCAAAATTCCAAAATTCCAAAATTCCAAAATTCCAAAATTCCAAAATTCCAAAATTCCAAAATTCCAAAATTCCAAAATTCCAAAATTCCAAAATTCCAAAATTCCAAAATTCCAAAATTCCAAAATTCCAAAATTCCAAAATTCCAAAATTCCAAAATTCCAAAATTCCAAAATTCCAAAATTCCAAAATTCCAAAATTCCAAAATTCCAAAATTCCAAAATTCCAAAATTCCAAAATTCCAAAATTCCAAAATTCCAAAATTCCAAAATTCCAAAATTCCAAAATTCCAAAATTCCAAAATTCCAAAATTCCAAAATTCCAAAATTCCAAAATTCCAAAATTCCAAAATTCCAAAATTCCAAAATTCCAAAATTCCAAAATTCCAAAATTCCAAAATTCCAAAATTCCAAAATTCCAAAATTCCAAAATTCCAAAATTCCAAAATTCTAAAATTCTAAAATTCTAAAATTCTAAAATTCTAAAATTCTAAAATTCTAAAATTCTAAAATTCTAAAATTCTAAAATTCTAAAATTCTAAAATTCTAAAATTCTAAAATTCTAAAATTCTAAAATTCTAAAATTCTAAAATTCTAAAATTCTAAAATTCTAAAATTCTAAAATTCTAAAATTCTAAAATTCTAAAATTCTAAAATTCTAAAATTCTAAAATTCTAAAATTCTAAAATTCTAAAATTCTAAAATTCTAAAATTCTAAAATTCTAAAATTCTAAAATTCTAAAATTCTAAAATTCTAAAATTCTAAAATTCTAAAATTCTAAAATTCTAAAATTCTAAAATTCTAAAATTCTAAAATTCTAAAATTCTAAAATTCTAAAATTCTAAAATTCTAAAATTCTAAAATTCTAAAATTCTAAAATTCTAAAATTCTAAAATTCTAAAATTCTAAAATTCTAAAATTCTAAAATTCTAAAATTCTAAAATTCTAAAATTCTAAAATTCTAAAATTCTAAAATTCTAAAATTCTAAAATTCTAAAATTCTAAAATTCTAAAATTCTAAAATTCTAAAATTCTAAAATTCTAAAATTCTAAAATTCTAAATTCTAAAATTCTAAAATTCTAAAATTCTAAAATTCTAAAATTCTAAAATTCTAAAATTCTAAAATTCTAAAATTCTAAAATTCTAAAATTCTAAAATTCTAAAATTCTAAAATTCTAAAATTCTAAAATTCTAAAATTCTAAAATTCTAAAATTCTAAAATTCTAAAATTCTAAAATTCTAAAATTCTAAAATTCTAAAATTCTAAAATTCTAAAATTCTAAAATTCTAAAATTCTAAAATTCTAAAATTCTAAAATTCTAAAATTCTAAAATTCTAAAATTCTAAAATTCTAAAATTCTAAAATTCTAAAATTCTAAAATTCTAAAATTCTAAAATTCTAAAATTCTAAAATTCTAAAATTCTAAAATTCTAAAATTCTAAAATTCTAAAATTCTAAAATTCTAAAATTCTAAAATTCTAAAATTCTAAAATTCTAAAATTCTAAAATTCTAAAATTCTAAAATTCTAAAATTCTAAAATTCTAAAATTCTAAAATTCTAAAATTCTAAAATTCTAAAATTCTAAAATTCTAAAATTCTAAAATTCTAAAATTCTAAAATTCTAAAATTCTAAAATTCTAAAATTCTAAAATTCTAAAATTCTAAAATTCTAAAATTCTAAAATTCTAAAATTCTAAAATTCTAAAATTCTAAAATTCTAAAATTCTAAAATTCTAAAATTCTAAAATTCTAAAATTCTAAAATTCTAAAATTCTAAAATTCTAAAATTCTAAAATTCTAAAATTCTAAAATTCTAAAATTCTAAAATTCTAAAATTCTAAAATTCTAAAATTCTAAAATTCTAAAATTCTAAAATTCTAAAATTCTAAAATTCTAAAATTCTAAAATTCTAAAATTCTAAAATTCTAAAATTCTAAAATTCTAAAATTCTAAAATTCTAAAATTCTAAAATTCTAAAATTCTAAAATTCTAAAATTCTAAAATTCTAAAATTCTAAAATTCTAAAATTCTAAAATTCTAAAATTCTAAAATTCTAAAATTCTAAAATTCTAAAATTCTAAAATTCTAAAATTCTAAAATTCTAAAATTCTAAAATTCTAAAATTCTAAAATTCTAAAATTCTAAAATTCTAAAATTCTAAAATTCTAAAATTCTAAAATTCTAAAATTCTAAAATTCTAAAATTCTAAAATTCTAAAATTCTAAAATTCTAAAATTCTAAAATTCTAAAATTCTAAAATTCTAAAATTCTAAAATTCTAAAATTCTAAAATTCTAAAATTCTAAAATTCTAAAATTCTAAAATTCTAAAATTCTAAAATTCTAAAATTCTAAAATTCTAAAATTCTAAAATTCTAAAATTCTAAAATTCTAAAATTCTAAAATTCTAAAATTCTAAAATTCTAAAATTCTAAAATTCTAAAATTCTAAAATTCTAAAATTCTAAAATTCTAAAATTCTAAAATTCTAAAATTCTAAAATTCTAAAATTCTAAAATTCTAAAATTCTAAAATTCTAAAATTCTAAAATTCTAAAATTCTAAAATTCTAAAATTCTAAAATTCTAAAATTCTAAAATTCTAAAATTCTAAAATTCTAAAATTCTAAAATTCTAAAATTCTAAAATTCTAAAATTCTAAAATTCTAAAATTCTAAAATTCTAAAATTCTAAAATTCTAAAATTCTAAAATTCTAAAATTCTAAAATTCTAAAATTCTAAAATTCTAAAATTCTAAAATTCTAAAATTCTAAAATTCTAAAATTCTAAAATTCTAAAATTCTAAAATTCTAAAATTCTAAAATTCTAAAATTCTAAAATTCTAAAATTCTAAAATTCTAAAATTCTAAAATTCTAAAATTCTAAAATTCTAAAATTCTAAAATTCTAAAATTCTAAAATTCTAAAATTCTAAAATTCTAAAATTCTAAAATTCTAAAATTCTAAAATTCTAAAATTCTAAAATTCTAAAATTCTAAAATTCTAAAATTCTAAAATTCTAAAATTCTAAAATTCTAAAATTCTAAAATTCTAAAATTCTAAAATTCTAAAATTCTAAAATTCTAAAATTCTAAAATTCTAAAATTCTAAAATTCTAAAATTCTAAAATTCTAAAATTCTAAAATTCTAAAATTCTAAAATTCTAAAATTCTAAAATTCTAAAATTCTAAAATTCTAAAATTCTAAAATTCTAAAATTCTAAAATTCTAAAATTCTAAAATTCTAAAATTCTAAAATTCTAAAATTCTAAAATTCTAAAATTCTAAAATTCTAAAATTCTAAAATTCTAAAATTCTAAAATTCTAAAATTCTAAAATTCTAAAATTCTAAAATTCTAAAATTCTAAAATTCTAAAATTCTAAAATTCTAAAATTCTAAAATTCTAAAATTCTAAAATTCTAAAATTCTAAAATTCTAAAATTCTAAAATTCTAAAATTCTAAAATTCTAAAATTCTAAAATTCTAAAATTCTAAAATTCTAAAATTCTAAAATTCTAAAATTCTAAAATTCTAAAATTCTAAAATTCTAAAATTCTAAAATTCTAAAATTCTAAAATTCTAAAATTCTAAAATTCTAAAATTCTAAAATTCTAAAATTCTAAAATTCTAAAATTCTAAAATTCTAAAATTCTAAAATTCTAAAATTCTAAAATTCTAAAATTCTAAAATTCTAAAATTCTAAAATTCTAAAATTCTAAAATTCTAAAATTCTAAAATTCTAAAATTCTAAAATTCTAAAATTCTAAAATTCTAAAATTCTAAAATTCTAAAATTCTAAAATTCTAAAATTCTAAAATTCTAAAATTCTAAAATTCTAAAATTCTAAAATTCTAAAATTCTAAAATTCTAAAATTCTAAAATTCTAAAATTCTAAAATTCTAAAATTCTAAAATTCTAAAATTCTAAAATTCTAAAATTCTAAAATTCTAAAATTCTAAAATTCTAAAATTCTAAAATTCTAAAATTCTAAAATTCTAAAATTCTAAAATTCTAAAATTCTAAAATTCTAAAATTCTAAAATTCTAAAATTCTAAAATTCTAAAATTCTAAAATTCTAAAATTCTAAAATTCTAAAATTCTAAAATTCTAAAATTCTAAAATTCTAAAATTCTAAAATTCTAAAATTCTAAAATTCTAAAATTCTAAAATTCTAAAATTCTAAAATTCTAAAATTCTAAAATTCTAAAATTCTAAAATTCTAAAATTCTAAAATTCTAAAATTCTAAAATTCTAAAATTCTAAAATTCTAAAATTCTAAAATTCTAAAATTCTAAAATTCTAAAATTCTAAAATTCTAAAATTCTAAAATTCTAAAATTCTAAAATTCTAAAATTCTAAAATTCTAAAATTCTAAAATTCTAAAATTCTAAAATTCTAAAATTCTAAAATTCTAAAATTCTAAAATTCTAAAATTCTAAAATTCTAAAATTCTAAAATTCTAAAATTCTAAAATTCTAAAATTCTAAAATTCTAAAATTCTAAAATTCTAAAATTCTAAAATTCTAAAATTCTAAAATTCTAAAATTCTAAAATTCTAAAATTCTAAAATTCTAAAATTCTAAAATTCTAAAATTCTAAAATTCTAAAATTCTAAAATTCTAAAATTCTAAAATTCTAAAATTCTAAAATTCTAAAATTCTAAAATTCTAAAATTCTAAAATTCTAAAATTCTAAAATTCTAAAATTCTAAAATTCTAAAATTCTAAAATTCTAAAATTCTAAAATTCTAAAATTCTAAAATTCTAAAATTCTAAAATTCTAAAATTCTAAAATTCTAAATTCTAAAATTCTAAAATTCTAAAATTCTAAAATTCTAAAATTCTAAAATTCTAAAATTCTAAAATTCTAAAATTCTAAAATTCTAAAATTCTAAAATTCTAAAATTCTAAAATTCTAAAATTCTAAAATTCTAAAATTCTAAAATTCTAAAATTCTAAAATTCTAAAATTCTAAAATTCTAAAATTCTAAAATTCTAAAATTCTAAAATTCTAAAATTCTAAAATTCTAAAATTCTAAAATTCTAAAATTCTAAAATTCTAAAATTCTAAAATTCTAAAATTCTAAAATTCTAAAATTCTAAAATTCTAAAATTCTAAAATTCTAAAATTCTAAAATTCTAAAATTCTAAAATTCTAAAATTCTAAAATTCTAAAATTCTAAAATTCTAAAATTCTAAAATTCTAAAATTCTAAAATTCTAAAATTCTAAAATTCTAAAATTCTAAAATTCTAAAATTCTAAAATTCTAAAATTCTAAAATTCTAAAATTCTAAAATTCTAAAATTCTAAAATTCTAAAATTCTAAAATTCTAAAATTCTAAAATTCTAAAATTCTAAAATTCTAAAATTCTAAAATTCTAAAATTCTAAAATTCTAAAATTCTAAAATTCTAAAATTCTAAAATTCTAAAATTCTAAAATTCTAAAATTCTAAAATTCTAAAATTCTAAAATTCTAAAATTCTAAAATTCTAAAATTCTAAAATTCTAAAATTCTAAAATTCTAAAATTCTAAAATTCTAAAATTCTAAAATTCTAAAATTCTAAAATTCTAAAATTCTAAAATTCTAAAATTCTAAAATTCTAAAATTCTAAAATTCTAAAATTCTAAAATTCTAAAATTCTAAAATTCTAAAATTCTAAAATTCTAAAATTCTAAAATTCTAAAATTCTAAAATTCTAAAATTCTAAAATTCTAAAATTCTAAAATTCTAAAATTCTAAAATTCTAAAATTCTAAAATTCTAAAATTCTAAAATTCTAAAATTCTAAAATTCTAAAATTCTAAAATTCTAAAATTCTAAAATTCTAAAATTCTAAAATTCTAAAATTCTAAAATTCTAAAATTCTAAAATTCTAAAATTCTAAAATTCTAAAATTCTAAAATTCTAAAATTCTAAAATTCTAAAATTCTAAAATTCTAAAATTCTAAAATTCTAAAATTCTAAAATTCTAAAATTCTAAAATTCTAAAATTCTAAAATTCTAAAATTCTAAAATTCTAAAATTCTAAAATTCTAAAATTCTAAAATTCTAAAATTCTAAAATTCTAAAATTCTAAAATTCTAAAATTCTAAAATTCTAAAATTCTAAAATTCTAAAATTCTAAAATTCTAAAATTCTAAAATTCTAAAATTCTAAAATTCTAAAATTCTAAAATTCTAAAATTCTAAAATTCTAAAATTCTAAAATTCTAAAATTCTAAAATTCTAAAATTCTAAATTCTAAAATTCTAAAATTCTAAAATTCTAAAATTCTAAAATTCTAAAATTCTAAAATTCTAAAATTCTAAAATTCTAAAATTCTAAAATTCTAAAATTCTAAAATTCTAAAATTCTAAAATTCTAAAATTCTAAAATTCTAAAATTCTAAAATTCTAAAATTCTAAAATTCTAAAATTCTAAAATTCTAAAATTCTAAAATTCTAAAATTCTAAAATTCTAAAATTCTAAAATTCTAAAATTCTAAAATTCTAAAATTCTAAAATTCTAAAATTCTAAAATTCTAAAATTCTAAAATTCTAAAATTCTAAAATTCTAAAATTCTAAAATTCTAAAATTCTAAAATTCTAAAATTCTAAAATTCTAAAATTCTAAAATTCTAAAATTCTAAAATTCTAAAATTCTAAAATTCTAAAATTCTAAAATTCTAAAATTCTAAAATTCTAAAATTCTAAAATTCTAAAATTCTAAAATTCTAAAATTCTAAAATTCTAAAATTCTAAAATTCTAAAATTCTAAAATTCTAAAATTCTAAAATTCTAAAATTCTAAAATTCTAAAATTCTAAAATTCTAAAATTCTAAAATTCTAAAATTCTAAAATTCTAAAATTCTAAAATTCTAAAATTCTAAAATTCTAAAATTCTAAAATTCTAAAATTCTAAAATTCTAAAATTCTAAAATTCTAAAATTCTAAAATTCTAAAATTCTAAAATTCTAAAATTCTAAAATTCTAAAATTCTAAAATTCTAAAATTCTAAAATTCTAAAATTCTAAAATTCTAAAATTCTAAAATTCTAAAATTCTAAAATTCTAAAATTCTAAAATTCTAAAATTCTAAAATTCTAAAATTCTAAAATTCTAAAATTCTAAAATTCTAAAATTCTAAAATTCTAAAATTCTAAAATTCTAAAATTCTAAAATTCTAAAATTCTAAAATTCTAAAATTCTAAAATTCTAAAATTCTAAAATTCTAAAATTCTAAAATTCTAAAATTCTAAAATTCTAAAATTCTAAAATTCTAAAATTCTAAAATTCTAAAATTCTAAAATTCTAAAATTCTAAAATTCTAAAATTCTAAAATTCTAAAATTCTAAAATTCTAAAATTCTAAAATTCTAAAATTCTAAAATTCTAAAATTCTAAAATTCTAAAATTCTAAAATTCTAAAATTCTAAAATTCTAAAATTCTAAAATTCTAAAATTCTAAAATTCTAAAATTCTAAAATTCTAAAATTCTAAAATTCTAAAATTCTAAAATTCTAAAATTCTAAAATTCTAAAATTCTAAAATTCTAAAATTCTAAAATTCTAAAATTCTAAAATTCTAAAATTCTAAAATTCTAAAATTCTAAAATTCTAAAATTCTAAAATTCTAAAATTCTAAAATTCTAAAATTCTAAAATTCTAAAATTCTAAAATTCTAAAATTCTAAAATTCTAAAATTCTAAAATTCTAAAATTCTAAAATTCTAAAATTCTAAAATTCTAAAATTCTAAAATTCTAAAATTCTAAAATTCTAAAATTCTAAAATTCTAAAATTCTAAAATTCTAAAATTCTAAAATTCTAAAATTCTAAAATTCTAAAATTCTAAAATTCTAAAATTCTAAAATTCTAAAATTCTAAAATTCTAAAATTCTAAAATTCTAAAATTCTAAAATTCTAAAATTCTAAAATTCTAAAATTCTAAAATTCTAAAATTCTAAAATTCTAAAATTCTAAAATTCTAAAATTCTAAAATTCTAAAATTCTAAAATTCTAAAATTCTAAAATTCTAAAATTCTAAAATTCTAAAATTCTAAAATTCTAAAATTCTAAAATTCTAAAATTCTAAAATTCTAAAATTCTAAAATTCTAAAATTCTAAAATTCTAAAATTCTAAAATTCTAAAATTCTAAAATTCTAAAATTCTAAAATTCTAAAATTCTAAAATTCTAAAATTCTAAAATTCTAAAATTCTAAAATTCTAAAATTCTAAAATTCTAAAATTCTAAAATTCTAAAATTCTAAAATTCTAAAATTCTAAAATTCTAAAATTCTAAAATTCTAAAATTCTAAAATTCTAAAATTCTAAAATTCTAAAATTCTAAAATTCTAAAATTCTAAAATTCTAAAATTCTAAAATTCTAAAATTCTAAAATTCTAAAATTCTAAAATTCTAAAATTCTAAAATTCTAAAATTCTAAAATTCTAAAATTCTAAAATTCTAAAATTCTAAAATTCTAAAATTCTAAAATTCTAAAATTCTAAAATTCTAAAATTCTAAAATTCTAAAATTCTAAAATTCTAAAATTCTAAAATTCTAAAATTCTAAAATTCTAAAATTCTAAAATTCTAAAATTCTAAAATTCTAAAATTCTAAAATTCTAAAATTCTAAAATTCTAAAATTCTAAAATTCTAAAATTCTAAAATTCTAAAATTCTAAAATTCTAATCTAAAATTCTAAAATTCTAAAATTCTAAAATTCTAAAATTCTAAAATTCTAAAATTCTAAAATTCTAAAATTCTAAAATTCTAAAATTCTAAAATTCTAAAATTCTAAAATTCTAAAATTCTAAAATTCTAAAATTCTAAAATTCTAAAATTCTAAAATTCTAAAATTCTAAAATTCTAAAATTCTAAAATTCTAAAATTCTAAAATTCTAAAATTCTAAAATTCTAAAATTCTAAAATTCTAAAATTCTAAAATTCTAAAATTCTAAAATTCTAAAATTCTAAAATTCTAAAATTCTAAAATTCTAAAATTCTAAAATTCTAAAATTCTAAAATTCTAAAATTCTAAAATTCTAAAATTCTAAAATTCTAAAATTCTAAAATTCTAAAATTCTAAAATTCTAAAATTCTAAAATTCTAAAATTCTAAAATTCTAAAATTCTAAAATTCTAAAATTCTAAAATTCTAAAATTCTAAAATTCTAAAATTCTAAAATTCTAAAATTCTAAAATTCTAAAATTCTAAAATTCTAAAATTCTAAAATTCTAAAATTCTAAAATTCTAAAATTCTAAAATTCTAAAATTCTAAAATTCTAAAATTCTAAAATTCTAAAATTCTAAAATTCTAAAATTCTAAAATTCTAAAATTCTAAAATTCTAAAATTCTAAAATTCTAAAATTCTAAAATTCTAAAATTCTAAAATTCTAAAATTCTAAAATTCTAAAATTCTAAAATTCTAAAATTCTAAAATTCTAAAATTCTAAAATTCTAAAATTCTAAAATTCTAAAATTCTAAAATTCTAAAATTCTAAAATTCTAAAATTCTAAAATTCTAAAATTCTAAAATTCTAAAATTCTAAAATTCTAAAATTCTAAAATTCTAAAATTCTAAAATTCTAAAATTCTAAAATTCTAAAATTCTAAAATTCTAAAATTCTAAAATTCTAAAATTCTAAAATTCTAAAATTCTAAAATTCTAAAATTCTAAAATTCTAAAATTCTAAAATTCTAAAATTCTAAAATTCTAAAATTCTAAAATTCTAAAATTCTAAAATTCTAAAATTCTAAAATTCTAAAATTCTAAAATTCTAAAATTCTAAAATTCTAAAATTCTAAAATTCTAAAATTCTAAAATTCTAAAATTCTAAAATTCTAAAATTCTAAAATTCTAAAATTCTAAAATTCTAAAATTCTAAAATTCTAAAATTCTAAAATTCTAAAATTCTAAAATTCTAAAATTCTAAAATTCTAAAATTCTAAAATTCTAAAATTCTAAAATTCTAAAATTCTAAAATTCTAAAATTCTAAAATTCTAAAATTCTAAAATTCTAAAATTCTAAAATTCTAAAATTCTAAAATTCTAAAATTCTAAAATTCTAAAATTCTAAAATTCTAAAATTCTAAAATTCTAAAATTCTAAAATTCTAAAATTCTAAAATTCTAAAATTCTAAAATTCTAAAATTCTAAAATTCTAAAATTCTAAAATTCTAAAATTCTAAAATTCTAAAATTCTAAAATTCTAAAATTCTAAAATTCTAAAATTCTAAAATTCTAAAATTCTAAAATTCTAAAATTCTAAAATTCTAAAATTCTAAAATTCTAAAATTCTAAAATTCTAAAATTCTAAAATTCTAAAATTCTAAAATTCTAAAATTCTAAAATTCTAAAATTCTAAAATTCTAAAATTCTAAAATTCTAAAATTCTAAAATTCTAAAATTCTAAAATTCTAAAATTCTAAAATTCTAAAATTCTAAAATTCTAAAATTCTAAAATTCTAAAATTCTAAAATTCTAAAATTCTAAAATTCTAAAATTCTAAAATTCTAAAATTCTAAAATTCTAAAATTCTAAAATTCTAAAATTCTAAAATTCTAAAATTCTAAAATTCTAAAATTCTAAAATTCTAAAATTCTAAAATTCTAAAATTCTAAAATTCTAAAATTCTAAAATTCTAAAATTCTAAAATTCTAAAATTCTAAAATTCTAAAATTCTAAAATTCTAAAATTCTAAAATTCTAAAATTCTAAAATTCTAAAATTCTAAAATTCTAAAATTCTAAAATTCTAAAATTCTAAAATTCTAAAATTCTAAAATTCTAAAATTCTAAAATTCTAAAATTCTAAAATTCTAAAATTCTAAAATTCTAAAATTCTAAAATTCTAAAATTCTAAAATTCTAAAATTCTAAAATTCTAAAATTCTAAAATTCTAAAATTCTAAAATTCTAAAATTCTAAAATTCTAAAATTCTAAAATTCTAAAATTCTAAAATTCTAAAATTCTAAAATTCTAAAATTCTAAAATTCTAAAATTCTAAAATTCTAAAATTCTAAAATTCTAAAATTCTAAAATTCTAAAATTCTAAAATTCTAAAATTCTAAAATTCTAAAATTCTAAAATTCTAAAATTCTAAAATTCTAAAATTCTAAAATTCTAAAATTCTAAAATTCTAAAATTCTAAAATTCTAAAATTCTAAAATTCTAAAATTCTAAAATTCTAAAATTCTAAAATTCTAAAATTCTAAAATTCTAAAATTCTAAAATTCTAAAATTCTAAAATTCTAAAATTCTAAAATTCTAAAATTCTAAAATTCTAAAATTCTAAAATTCTAAAATTCTAAAATTCTAAAATTCTAAAATTCTAAAATTCTAAAATTCTAAAATTCTAAAATTCTAAAATTCTAAAATTCTAAAATTCTAAAATTCTAAAATTCTAAAATTCTAAAATTCTAAAATTCTAAAATTCTAAAATTCTAAAATTCTAAAATTCTAAAATTCTAAAATTCTAAAATTCTAAAATTCTAAAATTCTAAAATTCTAAAATTCTAAAATTCTAAAATTCTAAAATTCTAAAATTCTAAAATTCTAAAATTCTAAAATTCTAAAATTCTAAAATTCTAAAATTCTAAAATTCTAAAATTCTAAAATTCTAAAATTCTAAAATTCTAAAATTCTAAAATTCTAAAATTCTAAAATTCTAAAATTCTAAAATTCTAAAATTCTAAAATTCTAAAATTCTAAAATTCTAAAATTCTAAAATTCTAAAATTCTAAAATTCTAAAATTCTAAAATTCTAAAATTCTAAAATTCTAAAATTCTAAAATTCTAAAATTCTAAAATTCTAAAATTCTAAAATTCTAAAATTCTAAAATTCTAAAATTCTAAAATTCTAAAATTCTAAAATTCTAAAATTCTAAAATTCTAAAATTCTAAAATTCTAAAATTCTAAAATTCTAAAATTCTAAAATTCTAAAATTCTAAAATTCTAAAATTCTAAAATTCTAAAATTCTAAAATTCTAAAATTCTAAAATTCTAAAATTCTAAAATTCTAAAATTCTAAAATTCTAAAATTCTAAAATTCTAAAATTCTAAAATTCTAAAATTCTAAAATTCTAAAATTCTAAAATTCTAAAATTCTAAAATTCTAAAATTCTAAAATTCTAAAATTCTAAAATTCTAAAATTCTAAAATTCTAAAATTCTAAAATTCTAAAATTCTAAAATTCTAAAATTCTAAAATTCTAAAATTCTAAAATTCTAAAATTCTAAAATTCTAAAATTCTAAAATTCTAAAATTCTAAAATTCTAAAATTCTAAAATTCTAAAATTCTAAAATTCTAAAATTCTAAAATTCTAAAATTCTAAAATTCTAAAATTCTAAAATTCTAAAATTCTAAAATTCTAAAATTCTAAAATTCTAAAATTCTAAAATTCTAAAATTCTAAAATTCTAAAATTCTAAAATTCTAAAATTCTAAAATTCTAAAATTCTAAAATTCTAAAATTCTAAAATTCTAAAATTCTAAAATTCTAAAATTCTAAAATTCTAAAATTCTAAAATTCTAAAATTCTAAAATTCTAAAATTCTAAAATTCTAAAATTCTAAAATTCTAAAATTCTAAAATTCTAAAATTCTAAAATTCTAAAATTCTAAAATTCTAAAATTCTAAAATTCTAAAATTCTAAAATTCTAAAATTCTAAAATTCTAAAATTCTAAAATTCTAAAATTCTAAAATTCTAAAATTCTAAAATTCTAAAATTCTAAAATTCTAAAATTCTAAAATTCTAAAATTCTAAAATTCTAAAATTCTAAAATTCTAAAATTCTAAAATTCTAAAATTCTAAAATTCTAAAATTCTAAAATTCTAAAATTCTAAAATTCTAAAATTCTAAAATTCTAAAATTCTAAAATTCTAAAATTCTAAAATTCTAAAATTCTAAAATTCTAAAATTCTAAAATTCTAAAATTCTAAAATTCTAAAATTCTAAAATTCTAAAATTCTAAAATTCTAAAATTCTAAAATTCTAAAATTCTAAAATTCTAAAATTCTAAAATTCTAAAATTCTAAAATTCTAAAATTCTAAAATTCTAAAATTCTAAAATTCTAAAATTCTAAAATTCTAAAATTCTAAAATTCTAAAATTCTAAAATTCTAAAATTCTAAAATTCTAAAATTCTAAAATTCTAAAATTCTAAAATTCTAAAATTCTAAAATTCTAAAATTCTAAAATTCTAAAATTCTAAAATTCTAAAATTCTAAAATTCTAAAATTCTAAAATTCTAAAATTCTAAAATTCTAAAATTCTAAAATTCTAGAATTCTAGAATTCTAAAATTCTAAAATTCTAAAATTCTAAAATTCTAAAATTCTAAAATTCTAAAATTCTAAAATTCTAAAATTCTTAAATCCTAAAATACTGAAATCCTTCAATTCGAAAATCCTGTAATTATAATATTCTAATATTTTAAAATCCTAAAATTCCTAAATTCCAAAATTCTGAAATTTTAAAATTTTTATATCCTAAAATTCTAGAATTCTAAAATTTTAGAATTCCAAGATTATAAATTTCTAATATTCTAGTATTCTAATTTTGTATAGTTCTAAAATTATAAAATTTCTGGATTCTAAAGTCCTGAAGCATAGCATAGCACGCACACCTGCACAAATCGTAGGTGGAGTTGCAGAATTGAGCATATCCATAGCCAAATCAGACGACCTACAATGACGTAGACCAGCTAATCTCCACACTCCCATTATAAAGTACTAAAATTCTAAGTCTTACACTTCAGAATTATTCTTAAATTCTAAAGTTCAAAAATTCAGAAGTTCTGAAATTTTTGAATTCTAAAATTCGTAAGTTATGAATGGATGTCTGTATTATTCAACTTAACTTCATGATGGTCACGACAGCTGCCGCATGCTGACGAGCAGAACACGAAACGAAAATCCAACTTGCTCAGGTTTACTTACTCGCTCGGTGCCGTCCTCAGTATGCCTTTCTCGACAAGCTTAGTTTCTTCTTTCTGCACATGTCTACCACCAACTAGTTGACCAACAACTAATTGGACAGTTTTTCCTTATTGTTATTCATGGAAATTGAGCGCACTATTCCCAAACCACGTGATGCAAAAGTTCCTAAAAAAACAATTCCATATTGTAACAGATTATATTATCGATCCAATATTATTATCGATATTATCGCAACGCAATTTAATAGCGTTTTCATTTTCGCTTGGTGCTACACCGGTGTAGTGCAAAAAAGAAATAGAATGATTACTCCCAAAGTTGAATGAGTGTAGCACCAACACCGGTGCAGTGTGCTGTCAATAACATAAAATGTCATACATAACTTACCATTATCCTTCGAGAGCAAATCAATAATTATCGCCAACAACCAGATGGCACAAGCGTTTTAGATAAGCATTTAATCGTTAATATTTCCTATCGAATCCTGATCCGCTTGTCACTCTCCACACGATTGAATAATTTAAACCATGGCAATATGCAGTGCACATTCTTGGTCATCTTCAACAGAACCAGAAGAACCTCAAGTAGCATTTAGCAAAAAAATTCTCATCAATAATAACCAGATAGCCCAATCAATGAGTGACATCCTCTCGGATTGTAGCTTTGGCGTGATCACTGCAGAAGTGCTATGAGGGACATAGCTTTCGTGTTTACATCACCATGATTAGTCTCCATTTCCTCGGTGCCTTCAGGAGATGGTTCCGAGCTATGCAGCAGTTTAATGGTAGAACTTATTATACTAACGTTTTGATAGAGTCCGATTGAAGCATCGATCGATGGGCATTCTGGAGGGAAATTAATAATGAGAAAAGATCTTTAAAAATTTCAGCTTTGCAGTTCAGGTCAGGACAAAATGAGCTTACGTTTGATGATATTGATGATGCTATATCTAGGCGTCTCTTATCAGGGTATGTAATTCGACCGGTTCCTGTGACAGATGATCAAAATAGGAAGAAACGAGTTGGAGATCGCTAT
>NW_026683909.1:0-17029 GCF_030247195.1 Topomyia yanbarensis | reverse complement strand
TCATCAAGTCCTTACAAGCACGACTTCAGGTTGACAGCATATATACCGGTTTCTCTGCTACTTTCGATAAGATAAATCACCAGATAGCCATTGCCTAGTTCGATAGGCTTGGGTCCAATGGTTCCCTTCTGGCTTGGATCCAGTCATATCTGACTGGTCGTGACATGACTGTGAAAATTGGAGACTGCACAACCATGCCATTCGAAGTGACCTCATCTTGGACCCTTCATATTTTTACTCTATCTAAATGATTTAAACTTTTCATTGGAATCCTTTAAGTTGTCATTCGCCGCCGACTTCAAACTATTCCATCTAATCAAAGATGCTGAAGATACCGGTTTTCTGCAGACACAGTTGGATATTTTTTTCACGATAATTAAATATGACTACAGGATTTCGCAAACCATTCTCAAGCGAGAGTCATCCGTAAAAGACTTGGGGATTCTACTAGACTCTAAAATGAATTTTAAGGATCACATAGAATATACAATTTCCAAGGCCTCTAAGTTACTGGGGTTTATATTACGTGTTTCGAAGAGCTTCGACGATATATACTGCTTAAAGGCACTTTACTGTGCTCTGGTTCGTTCAACGCTTGAATATGGCGCTGTTATTTGGGCACCATATTACCAAATCGATATCCAGCGCATCGAAGCTATTCAACACAAATTTATTCGTTTTGCTCTTCGTCAACTTCCTTGGAGAGATCCACTAAACCTCCCAAGTTACCAGGACCGCTGTCAACTAACTTATTAATCTCGACCTGCTGTCCGTTCGACGAGATGTCTCTAAAGCTGTTTTCATTGCTGATCTGCTACAATCACAAATTGATTGCTCTAATCTCCTACAATATGCAGATTTCAATATTCAACCTCGTAGTCTTCGATTTCATCCCTTTTTAAGAATACCTTATGCCAGGACCAATTACGGGTATAATGAGCCATTTGCTAATATATGTCGTCTATTCAATCGTTGTTCTAATGTCTTTGATTTTCACTTGTCCCGAGATGTTGGAAAGGGGTTTGTCCATAATACCCTGTCATGTCAATAATAATATCAGTGTTAGTTTGTAAGCGTAAATATTGTACTCGTTGTATTAGTTATAGTGAATCGTTTATATGTACCATATGGATGGTTGTGATCTGTTGGTACAAAAGATGAGGAGGTTTTATGCCTGCTGGAGAGCGAGATTGAAAGGATTTCAGCTCCAGCGGGCTTTTCCCTGCTCCCAAATAAAACACTAAAACAATAAACAGAATCGACCTGTTACTATGCTTATGATGACCTAATTATGAGAAATGTTCATAATAGATTGGGCCCAGGAGCGGATCCAGGAAAAAATTACGGGAGGTGTTTGAAATTTTGATTTTATAATCAATATTATTCAATTCGTAGTACGTAACAACCTTATTTAATGAATATAAGTTTTGTTGCTTAAATTTGATTTGGGATGATTTTGAGTTTGAATTAATCTAAACTTGAAACTAATTTAAAATTTGACAAGTGAAATAAATTTGGAGGGGTTCGGACCCTCAGAACTCTTTCTCTGGATCCGCCACTGATTGAGCCTATATCCATGCTGTATCTAATATAGTGTCAGACAAAACAATAAGACCATCGTTTAACGCAAAATTACAGTCAATTTCTATATTTTCTTTTGCTGAATATCGAGAAAATCCTGAATTCCAGGCTATTCCAGAATTGCAATCACAACACCCCTTCCACTCAGAACACCCTCAAGTCTTCCTTCCAGCAATAAGATATGTGATTTCAGACCCTCAGACTAAAAATTCTCCCACCCACTACCCAACATTTCAAATTATGTTAACATGAAAACAACATTGAACCAATGTTGAACAAGCTTATTAAATATCATATTTTTCGTTTAAAGTGTGTTAGCGTCGACATGTTGCTCATCAGATTCGTGGCAGTCGTGCGCTTGTATATACGTGCCAAGTTTAATAAAAATGTAATACACATCTTATAATCCTTCAGGGTGACAATTTAGTATTGGGTGGTAATAAACCTATTTTGTGTATACACACCGAAGAGTATATTTGTTTAGGCACCATTATATGCTCACCGCATAGTAGCGCCTTGAAATATTCAACAAATGTTTGCATTTTCATAATATTTAAAACATTTCAGAATCCATGTTTGTAGTTAAATAAATGCGGCAAAAGTTATCATGGAAAAACCGATGTTTAAGGGAGTGCTCATAAAAACACCACATAACATAGCAACGGCTGTAATTCGGTGCTTACAAATGATTTGCTAAAAATAATATTTTCTACAATTTTTCTGAAAACTGAAACTGTCTATTGGCGATTTGCGGCAAAACCAAAATTAGTCATGCGACACCTATGATTCAGCTCATGAACTGGCAAAGTGATACAGTTTACTTTTTTTCACCCGCAAGTGAGTCGTAGCTTACAACAAAAACTTCATTTTCTTCTCGGAAAAAGCTTACCACTGCCAAAATATGAATGAAACGAGTAAGAAATTTAGTTTTATTTGCAATTATTCTGAAATTACAGCCATTTGCAACCATTTGGTTCATACACTTCTTCGGTTTGTTATCGGGGTATTATTGTGGTTAAAAAAAATCGGTCCATAAATGAAGTTCCATCTCGAAACCGACACCCAATCAGTACCAATGTCAAACTCCTTCATATTTTGGACTACGTAGGAGATTCAGTGATGACTATCAGAGAGAAGGATCGGCTGTGTATGATACAAAGCTGACACTTTCCTATTAGCCGGATATATTCTTTCCTCGCGTGATCTGGAGAGTTTCATGAATTTACACCATCTCATGAAGGTTTATCTTAACTTAGGAGGAACGGTAAATGATGTGCGGCAGGTACTGTGCTCAACTAATTGCATTTCGGAACAGCACACATATAGCTCTGCGAATAATATTAGAAACCACTATGTTTTACACGCTTTTCGCAAGATGTTTTCTCATCATCTTATAAAATGATGGTTTTCCATCATTTTAATAAACAATTATAGACAAATTGATCGGTGATTTGGTGTTTAAAAGTTATTTTTTTACCAATGTTTACAAAAAATATATGCACTATGACAGAACAGAATCAAATCAGCAACACTTTGCTTCCAGCGCTATCTGTGAGCGTTTTCAACGTAGAATCGCCAATCTGCTACCAGCAAAAGGCTCGTTGGCAGATCCAAGACATAGTGTCTCGATCATATACATCAGATGTTGTTTCAAAATGGTCTCAACTCCTATTCGACAGCTCTCACAACGCCACCCATGTTACGGCTTGGTAAGGCCAAACTAGTGTCGAGGGGGTCAATTAAAGTTGTCTGACGTATTCTTGATGGTCACATTAGCTTCTGCATTAGAATCGTCAGACAGCCTTAGTTGATTATAGAACTAGGGATTTTCATAAAATTCTTTATATTATATATTATTTTTTCTTCAGGTAGTTGTTACTCGAGCGTGTAGAATCCCTTGAGCGTCTGATATATGAGTTCCGACGGAAATTGAGGATTCTATGAAAGGAAGAAGAGATATGAGACGGTCGACCGAGGGCGTCGAAATGCCGAAAGAGATGAGCAGCGGTAAGCGAGTTTTACAAGAGGGAACTTACTACACAATTTTCGATTCTTCAAAGCTAAGAAATAAGTTTCAAAATGTGTACTACTAATATCATACAATTCAGCGCATTCGCCAGAAGGTTAAGTATGGAAGATCTTTTTAAGATTAAGTGAATTTTATGATTTATGATCATTACATTACATATAAATATTTAAATACACTAAATACGCGTCGATTTGTTCCTTCCGGGAAGGAATCGAACGTTTTACTGTAATGTTAAAATCCAATTGATACACACATTACATTAAGGCGGGGCTGGTTGATGGAACGGTGACCTCGAAACATGTCTGGCGCTTATCGGAAAGTCAATTGAGCTAAATCCATGAATCAAGTTATTTGCATGAATATATTTAAATACATGCAAACATCTTTTTTCTGTAAATGACTACCAGCTAGCGGGAGATAGGATTGTTAACACACACACATGGCTGTCTACTTCTGAAAATCCACCTTGACAACTCCAACAACTTCTGCGTCACCAAAACACAGAACCATATGGTTTTCTCGCTAATTAAATGCATGAATTTACACAGTTTGTCCACAGTCAATTGCCAACGAGAACGAAGCAGGGTGGACAAAGGTCCGTCGTAGGAAGTTCACTGCGGTGACTTCCGGGATTGTTTAAGGCCAGTAGACAATTCGGCGACAGGAATCAAGCTCACCTCCCTGGATAAGTGAAAAGGTCCGCGGCCGTAGCAATCAACGACAACCAGCATTGGTACCAGCAGAATTCGGAGTTGGAGTCCCGGCCGGTCGGAAAAAACCATCGCCTTACCACCATTGGCCCACGCAGCGACCAGCAGTGAAGAGTGGTGGTAAAATAAACGGCAAAGATAAATTTATTTGCTTTGTTCATTGTGTTTGTTTGTCGAAAATCTGAAATTGTGGTTGAAGCACCAAAGCCGCCCTGACAAATAGGGTCCGCCGGGCAAACAAGAACCCAAGGAGTGGGGTAACCCGCTACTTACAATCTCTACAATTATATTGAACCTAACCAGCTATTGAGTTATAGTGGGGATAAATGAGAAAGGCACAATGGCACCACTAGGATCAAGACATATTTTTTTCCAAATAATGATCAACGATGCTATCTTTACAGCCAAAAACAATTTGGAATATTTAAGAGTTTGGTTTGCGGAATGACAATAAGAGTAACCGTGTACGTTTACGTTTGGATAATGGCAATAAGGCATGTGCAGAGATCTTTACGGGAAATATTATCGACAATCGTTGCCCAAAACTACTCGTGCTCGTCATACGACATATTAACACGCATGTATTTTAATACAATAACCCAGTGATCAACCTGGAGTCCGTGGGCCCCTAGAGGACCGTGAAGTCGTTACTGGGGGTCCGCGAAGAAAAATTTTTTTTCCCGCTGACCCACCGAGACATTTTTCGAAACAACCGTACCGATTGTGCCATTTCGACACGACACCTACTTATTGCAGTAAAACGCCCGCGATAAGATTTAATTTAACACAATTTATATAAATAAAATTTCATCCAAATATATTTTATATTCTGCATGCCGAATATAACATCAGCGTCAGATATTAACTCATATTTTCATATTCGATAATTTTTCATCGGGAGAAAGTACGGTTAATGTGAAGTTTGTTATGAATTCACCAAATATTACCTTGATCTGGCTGCCTTGTGCATGTTACCCACAGTTCCCTATGACAATAAACGAATATTTAGTGCTATGTATAAGTTCATCTATGTATACTTCGGAAGTAAGATACATAAATCGATTGTAAGCGTGACTTTTATTCATTAACAATTTATCTGGTTTGCAATTAATACCTTCTAAACTACCACGAACATGATAGATAATTTATGATAAGAGGAAAAAGGATGTAATAAATTACCACACCCTAGTTGATCGATACATTCTGTGACGGATAATTAATTTCAGAGAATTAGTAATATTAAAGCATGGGAGTGACTTCTAGTAGATTGGATAACCAACAGACATCAACCTCAAGTTACAGCAACATAAAATGCACTTGCTATCACCAGATCTCGCACATGCTCTACGCCTTCGTCAATATTGATAAAATCAGCTTTAAATTATCAATGAACTTGAATTTTAATCACCTGCGCACAGGCAGTAAGCGAACCGGCGTCATGCGTGTGATGTAAATTTCACTGACAACTCTCTTGTTTGAGCTAAACACCTATCGGTGGTGGATGGGTAGACTGATGTATGCGGAGAGAAAGAGAGTAAGACATACGGACGGAGAGTGACACTCGTCGCATCAAAGTTGATGACAAATTGGCTATCTGTTACCGGCTGTAGTGTGTTACATTATTTCAAATTAATCAACAAAAAATGTTCCCGATGGACCCCAAAAAATTAAAAAAAAAGTATAAAGACAGGTGAAGGGATAGAAATGATTATTCTGCGTTTAACAATGATCATCAAATCATTGAAATGAAATCGTGCAGGCGTCTAACATACATTAGATCACCCTAACGTAAGCAAACAAGACACCACGCTCAAACACTGCATCCTAAGTGATAAAAAGTAGTGTGTTCTGGTGTCACGAGTCGCTGCAGAGTTGCGTGATATGCAGTTTAGTCGCCAGACAATCAGTTCTAAAATGTCTGCGCAATCAGATCGTCGACGTTCGTATATCGTGCTGTATTGTCTTGGAACCTTTACCCTACTGCTTATGCTCATCAGCATAACAGAGTCTAAAAAAGCGTTCGATTACTGCCAAGCGGGACTGTGTGCAACCGGAACTCGTCATGTGGCATGCAACGGACACAAATTCGGAAGTAACTGCAGCAGACCCATGCTGATCAAAATGTCACCCAAATACGTCAATCTTATACTAAACTTTCACAATACCAAACGGAATCACCTAGCTTGCGGGTCGATGCGACGTTATGCTTCGGCGAGTGCTATGCAGAAGTTGGTAGGATTCATAGTAGGTAATCAAATGATTGTTTCAATAAAACATAATCATCACCCCTCAGCATTGGAGCGATGAATTGTCCCAGCTGGCGGAATACAATGCCAAAAGTTGCAATTTCGCACATGACGAGTGCCACAATACCGTCAAACACCGCCACACCGGACAAAGCATTGGGATGAAGTGGTTCCATGGATTCAACTACACGACAACCCACGTTGTGCGAGATATTATACGAAAATGGTACTTGGAACACAAGTTAACCAAACAACGAGACATGGATCGATTTGTTTTCGGTCCTCACACGTAAGTCGCATATCGTACCGATTGACGATCAAAGTCGCGTTACAATCGTTCAACAATCTCCCACAGATTCGATATCGGCCACTTTACACAAATTGTTAATGCAGACACCACCGAGGTCGGTTGTGCTCTAGTTCGTTTCCAGAAGCGACAGAAAAGCTTATCGTTTGTGCACTACTATTTGGTGTGCAACTACTCCGAAGGTAATCTGTACGACCGACCGGTGTATCAAAAAGGGAAGCGATGCAGTAAATGCAAACACGGATGCACCATGGGACAATTCCGCTGTTTATGTCGTGGATGAATTATGAGACCCTTATTTCATTAAAACTTCCAAGCTCTCTAGCCATAAGTGTTTTTTGTAGGTTTCTAGAGCGTGCGACAGGTAAACAATTAGATGACACAGAGGTGCAATGAGCAATAAAAGTGAATTAAATGTTACAGTAGAATCGCATTCTTAGTTATCACTTTGAGAACGTTGATTAACAATACAGGCCATATTTCCTATAGAATCTCATGGTGTATCAATGCCCTGCATGATCGCGTTTGGAAATCAAAGCTTTTAGACATTGAAATGGAAGGCTAGCCGGTAAGTGGCGATAGGTGTGGCCAGCCAGAAAATGTTTGAAGCCAAGCGGAAGTTTGAAGTTATCTAGGCAGGTAGATACAAACGGTATTTCAAGAGGAATGCTAGTGTCAGGAATCGAAACGCTCAGATATACATACTTAGCGTTGTTTGTTTGATTACCAAATGTGCTCAACATATCGCTAGTGCGTGAACGACACGTACCGATGCGATGTAATACATAATGTTTTTCGCGATTGAAGAACAAAGAAAAATCCGAAAAAAAAATTTGGGCAAAAAGTAGCACGAAACTGATTAAAATTCTAGTTTGGAGTTATTATGATATACTGAGTTCATTATACGTCAATTACGTCTTCTGCAGGCGTTCAGTATTCGCTTGAAAAAAGGTCGGTTGCATAGGCGATGATCATGAAATCAGTGTAGCCTCCTATATTGTTGTTTTTCGCTTGATTTATCGTACAGTGGCCACGAAAGAACATGCGTTGTGGATTTCTTATGCGCGACAAAAATACTTTATACCATGAGATTGAGCAATTAATCAAGAAACCAATGTGCTCTGTTTCCCTCTTAATAGAAGGAATACCTCTACGTGCTTTTACTGGAATTTTCACGATGTTGTTATTCCAAGTAAATGAAACTGTTTAAAGGATAATTTATTTGATCCCAAAATCGTGAATAAAATGCTATGAATTCTGGAACGCAAACAGAACCATGAACAAAAATCATGTGTTTTACAATTATGTTCAATTTCCCTTCAGTAAAGCTCGCATAACGCTTTTATTAGTGGAAATATTTGTTTTTGATTTGTGAACTTTAGTCACGGTTTTTCGCGATGTCATTACCAAATCGATTTTCTGTACGTGAATTAGTATTCGTGAACTTGTTCATAATACCAAGTATAATAGCCATAATTATAAAATATGCATGTATTCGTGAGCTTGTTCATGAATCCTAGTATAATAGTCACGATTTACCATTCGTGCTCGTAAAGTAGTTCACAAAATCATCAAATATTATTCATGATTTCGTGAGCTGATTCATTTTTTCTATTTTAATAGTCATTATCCAACCACCATGCTCGTAAAATAGGTCACAAAATCATGAAATATAATTCATATATTCGTGAACTAGTTTGTGATACCCAGTATAATAGTCAAAACATTTTGACGTAGGACTACTTCTTTGTTTTCGATATAGGGGTGCACGTTGCAAATTCTACAAAAATGGTATGTAACGAAAAGTGGTCCAATTTTTAACGCATATAACTCAGCCATCTCACGATAAATTTTCAAATTTTTTGCGCATATCGACCCGAAATACTTCTAAGAATAGATTCGAATAGATAAATCCAAAAAATTTTGATATCATGGCATTAAAAATTTAAATAATGAACAACCTAGTCAAAATATCGCGCATTTACACACAGAAGATAGCGCTTCCCTAGTCCAGCACGACAGATTTGTGTACCTATCGCGCTACGCTTCTATGAATGACGTCATCATCGACTATTTAAACGGACGGATTTTTGAAAACTGTTTCTGTTTAGTTTCTAGAAAGAATCAAAAATTCATTAGCTAAGCAAAACCTTGGCACTGCTACATTTCCCTGCGAAGATTGGATCCTCTGTTTAGACAGACTTCCCAGTCGATTCTTAGTGTGTGTACAGTACAATTTCTGGGCTAGTGCTACGATCTTACTAATCACTAAGAATTCTTCCTGGCCCTAGCTCTAGCTCGGACATATGACGTGTGGTTTATGAGACCAGCGCGTTACCCTCTGAACCGCCAGACCATATTCGCAGGCAAGAAATTAAAGGCTTGTGTACAGAACAGCATTTTTCAAGAGCGTGCAACATAATTCGGAAATTAATATTAATCTATTAACACTATCGACTCATCTCAAGTCCGGAGAGTATATAGTCTTCAGTAAAACATGCTACGTTCTAGCTTAGAGTAAGGTGGGGTAAAAGTGCGCGTGGGGCAAAAGTGCGCATAGGACTTTTAGAAGCACACAAGCGCTAGAACCTGGCAACTCTGTATGGATTTAGTATATCATTAAGTCAACTAATCACACATATAAGCATGAAAGGTTTTAATGTAGTGGCTTGAAATTAAGGGGGAAGGACCATTTTTCGCTGCTTTGATGTAATTTTTTTAATTTTGGGAATCAAAAATTGGCTGTTTGAATAAATCAGGATCTATAAAACTACAGTACCCTAAAAATCTTCAATATATGGTTCGTTGCGGGATATATTTGATTTTATGAAAAAATTCAGTAATTTTCGTAACAATTTAATAAGTTAAAAAACTGACGGTGGGGTAAAAGTGCGCATAGCGTATCCACCCCAATAAAAAGACGCGAATGAAGCTTTTTATATGAAAATTGAACTAATTCTTCCATGATTTAAAGAAGGGACCAGCATCTTCAATAACTGCAAGCTCACCGGTCAAATTACGACTGATATGAGTGGTTTAGGGATAAAAGCATCAGCATAACTGGTTCCGAGGAAAAATATAGAGTACCGAAAGCTCAGAGTAATTAAAAAAGAAACAAAAAAACTATGAATAAGTAAGTAAAGACGTATTTCCAATATAAATGGCATATTCGCAAAAATTCTTGTAGTGATCCACCCAACTATGAAAAATAATGATGTTACGAGGGGTGACATTGTCTAAAAGATGAAACATCCGTTTTTTCAACATAATGGAAAACTGAACAACATCAACCGAGGTAGAGGGAGAAGTACTTTTTAGTTATGAAGGAAGAGTAAGAGGGGATGGATATCCTAAAATTGATTAGTTTAATTTACGGGCGGTAATAAATCGGCTATTTAATCAGTACGCACTTTTGCCCCGTGCTATGCGTACTCTTGCCCCGACCATGGGGCAAAAGTGCGCATTTGAGTATTTATAAGAAAAATATTATTTCTCGGATTACAAGCAAAACCAAGAGTATCTAGTATTACGTTTTGAAGATGTGTGATGAGAGTATTAATTTGTAATCATGCCGATTTTCTAGTGCTTTTCTACCAATAGTTATTTTACGAAAACTGTTAGGTGCGCACTTTTGCCCCACCTTACTCTACTCTCCTGTTCCTATATGCTACAATTTACTATACTATACACATGTTACATTACTATACATAATTTATTGATGGTCCTTTAACAATATCAAAATTCCAAAACTAAGTAAAACACAATGCTCTCTGCTAATCTATTATTTCAATTAATCAATTATCTTACGGTGAAAAATAATCTATTCGCTATTAATCGATCAACTGAAAAAATGACATTATTCCGCTGATCCATCTAGCAACCCATATTGAGAGCTGTGATGAGGAAGGCCACGCTCGCCAAAGGAAATATTGAGTTCTAACCAATCTTTTTTATTTTTTAACCGACTGACGGCTAAACAAATAAAATTATTAAATAAATTATAATGTTAATACCGTGCAAATCTAAAATTTTGACAATTTTAGTATTGAACGAGATCCAGTTTGAAACTAAAACAATGAAGTTAGTGCATATTCTCCAGTGTTGTAATTTGATGTGTCTCAATATGGAACTAGAACTGAACTAATTAACGTAAAGCGGGGTGACATTGATCACTTTTCGAAGTAATCATTACATATTTTTAGACGCAACACGTTTTTTAAGTTTAATATTTTTAAACCATGGACGTACTGATGTATGAAGAACAGGATGGGATAGTATTACCAGAAATTTTCCACTTGCTACTATTTTACCAAAATTGATTACAATTTGAAGTTCATTTTCGTATTCCTGGGTGGCTTTGATAACCTGTATGTTCACATTCATTGTTTGTCATTCAAATGTTTGTTTAAACTGATTCTGAAAATAAAATTCATCGTTAAATAGATGTTGGTTAAATAATTGGTATTGTTTAAAGTATTTCAATATTCTCAAAATTTGAGTGATCACAATTCGTATAAGTCGAGTCCAACTAGAATAAAATCTAAAGAATCTGAAAAGTTTTTTTAACAACTAAAATTGTTTTGTTTCAGCAGTTTATTAATTAACAAAGAGTTTTATCCATTTAACACGTTGGAGTATTGAATATAAAAAATATTGCGAATTTAAGCTTGAAATAATTTGACATGATTACGCACTAGTTTCCCAAAATATTGTTTTTAAAATAAACAAGCTCTTAAAAATCGATTGGGCACATAAAAAAACTTGGAATTTATTATTCTTACTAAAATCTAGGATTTTTTTGTTGTATAAGAAATAGACACTTTACGAATCTCCGTAAAAATGAAATAAAGTAAAATTTTGTTCTCAAAAATCGAACGATATACTAAAAAAGTGTAACAAATCAGTATTTTATATGCTTAGAGTAAAAATCATTTCAAGTTTGAATGATTATGTAGACTATTCTAGCTAAATTAGCAATCAACGAAAAAAGTTTCGAGTGATTAAAGTCACCCCTATGACCAAAGTCACCCCGGTTTACGGTACATCATTCACAGTACAGTGTTATGTCTCATAATTTCAAACAATTTAGTTGCAAAATTTAAATTGGTATGTACCACCGTTCTATTTGCTGCTTAATTTAAAATACGTTTAGAAACGTGCTTCAAGTATATTGAGCAGTACAGATATTCAAACTGGATAAACTGAAAAAAATGAGTCCAGTAAGACAGTACGTGGCTTAGCTTAGTTGACTGCACATGAGTTTCCCGTAATTGATCAAGCCTGTTGAAATTGCATATTGAACCAATTTTATGATACCTGGGAGTATGTAGTACATCATACTCAACGGGCAACCGAAAAAGAATATAAAAGATATTCCAAATGGATGTGAAAAAATTCACTGCGAAATTTTAACGACATAAAAGATATTCCAAATGAATGTGAAAAAATTCACTGCGAAATGTTAATGACAAGTTCGCATCTCCACTCTCCCTATCAGACACGTTTCCATAACTGGGTTACATGCCAAATTACAAACGGCATGTTTATTATGCGTAATAAATATAATAAACACAACACGACAAGGGCTCTTGATCCATGGGCGACCCAGAAGAATGGATGGGAGAAGAACAACTCGAATGAGTGACGCAGAGAACTGCACTGGATAATTTTGAAGAAAGGACCATGAGTACGAAGTTTTAGCTTCTGATGGCCGTACATGTTCTGATAGAGTGAAGTTCTGGAGTGTTGAAATGTTTACCACTGTTTAAGAAAGCAAAAGTAGTACAAAGCTGATGTCAGACCTTCATGAGACCCCAAGGAGTCACTTTTGGAGGTATTTGTCAATGTAGATTTGTCGGTAGAGGGTTCCAGATTTAATTAAAAAAAACTGGCTTATTTTGACACATCTACAGTTCGCTTGCCACACAAAAAAAAACTTTTTGTGCAATTTGACAGCTTCATCTTGGGCCAATTCAATAAATTTTCTACATGAAAGTTTATATTTTAAATAGGTTTTTAAACCAACGCTTTGAAAGTTATACCTTGGCGTGGAAGAGCCGGTATATTAATATATGCTGTTACTTAGTGTAGAATTAGACTTAATTCTTTACGGCTATTGTACAACCGCCAAAAAAAACCTTAAACATTGGTACACAATCGGGAATAGCGAATCAGAAAAGGTGACTATATGTCAGTGATTCACTCAATACAGAATGGATAAAGGCTGTGATGCAAAACCCTAAAGTCCGTTCAGGTCAAATCTTCGGTACGGTACAATACCTAGGAACTCCAAGCATGTTATAAGTCGCCTCTTACGACATGAGAGCAGGTTCCCAGTCATGCTATTCTTGGCTGAAATAGTGCAAAAAGATTTTAGCTTGCAGGACAACCGGTCTTCCAGTAAGACATTACACCCGCTCAGCCTGCTGCTGAAAAAACAAGTTCTAGTTTAAAAATTTTACGTTTTTTTAGTAGATAACTGTCAAAATTGTCAATCTAAAAATGAACTACTCCAGAGCGTATCATTAAGTCGTTACTTGACTCGAAATAATTTTCCACAATTTATCGAACCTGAGTATATGTGCCGAATATTCTTTATTTATTCAAAACACAGGGGACGGGCATACCGTAGTTGGTAAGTCGATTGCCTTAGATTTTTCCAAAAGAAAATTTGAAACGTGTGTCAATAGGCTCATTATCATAAATCGTGGGAAACACATCGTCAACCCAATGTACACACAAGCATCAAAATAAATTTCAAGTTCACAAACTCACAAGCAACACACACGTCGCATCCCGTAGTCAACATTCTATTCTATCCAAACCCACCCTACCGACCTACTTCTCCCACACATATTGCTAATCGTTCGCCTAGTAGCAATTGATGGGAAGTTTTATAGTCCCTTTTAAAAAAAATAAATTGCACTTGTAGTGTGCTATAAAAATTGTTACTTGGGTTATGTGTACACGACTCGATCCTATCGCATTTCCATTTTCATGTATGCAAAGTTTCAACTCGCACAGCGCGCGATAACCTTTGCGCACAGCTAGGAAACGGATGCAAATTGAACACGTTTTAACTGTGTGCGGATTGCAAAAATGCCATAGCGTCTACCGCTTACTGTACGGTCCGGACGATGTAGCCGTGATGTTGCTCGTTTGGAATGCAAGCATCGACTGACTCAAACAGGCACACGGCACCTCTATTTACAATCTTGTGGTATTTCATTGAGTCGCTAGGTGCTCCCTATTGACGGCTCTGATTGAAATAGACTGATTCACGTGTTCCGATATCTATCCCTTTTCATGTATTTATCGATAGTATAGGATTGAAATACATAAACTATTTAGCAATAGAACATATTTTAGTTAATTCCAAATTGTTAACACATATTAGCATTCAAAATAGTGACACAAAAACTCGGCATCGATTGATTTAAGATTTTAGAATGACACCTAGTCCCCGGATAGTGCAGTAAGACATTTTCAATGTCAAAAGAATGCTGAATAAATGGAGCAAATGGTCAGAATGTTTCCTGTTTTACAAAACATAAAAATACTTTTATATGTAACACTTAGAATCAAGGCACAAATCTCCGACTACATACGTCGAACGTATCATTTAAGCAATTACATTCTGATGTATCACTTTAATTCAGGTATATAGCTTTCACCGGTTTTCAGATAAAACCTACGAGCTTTCATAAGAAATCTTCAAAAATATAGAAACAGTATCGTGCAGTGATGCCATTCTATCCAAGTAGTTGATTTTTTTTCTTGTGGTAGTAAAAAAATGCCAAAGCTCAAATCTTTAGACAAACAAACGAATGTCTGAATCTAGGGATGGGTCCTGCACAAAACTTTCATTACTCTCTAACTAGAAAAGTTAACGATTGTTCTATTCCTAACTTGTTTTAATACCAATTCTTTTCTTAAATAAAACTGAAAGCTATGCTATCAGTTCTACAGTTTTATGCATTTCTGAAGAACGTTAGATTGATATTATTTAGAACAAAGGGAAAAGATTAGAGGGTCAAGATGATTTGTATGTGGAATGCTAAACCGCTATTGCGATCATGAGCCCACCGCAGCCTATCCAGAAAACAGCCCATATTCTACTGTGATAAACCCAAAATAAAACCTGCCTGTTGAAAGAGAAGAGTATGTACGAAACATGCATTATAGTTTTCACGTTAAAAATGTTTTGGATTATAGTCGATTAAATGTGTGCAGCACAGTTTCAACCAAGTATTCTAAAGTAACTCACAAATGTAATGAAACCATTATGTAGCAGAGCACGTACGACGGATGAGGTGCATTTTTCATCCCCCCCCACACACATACACACAAATTTGAGGTGTTCACACATTATTGGCCTGACAAATCAGAAACAACCCAACAGAAACAACAGTTAATGCAGAGGAACCGTTTAGTCCACGACGAACATGACATGAGATACAACAGGACATAACAGTTAAAAAAAAACAGAAAGACAAAAACCAATGCAACAAACCTTGTTTCTGCTCCATCGAACGGACCACCGAGTGTATTTTGCTATCACCCAGTTTCAGCTTCTGCACATCTTTTATTCAATTCCGTTTCGTATTTATTCGTGCAAAAAGCTTGATTGATGATACAATAGCGATTATGTCAACAAACAACCCATTTTGATGTTTCTCATTTTGACAAGGAAAATCTGTATTTCCTTTATTCAGCTATTAGTAGTTTGGATCACACGGTTAGGTTATCTGGATTAGTGTTTTAGTATCATATGCGATGATTCGATTTGTTCGCATAGCTAATATACATTTGTTACCACTGTGTATTCTCTTGTTGTGTTAGAATAGCGTATATAAGTTTAACATAGTGTATAGGAAACAGTGCAGAGATGTGCAGTAGTTCTATTGTTGTAACATGTTGCAGCTTTTGATTATTCGAAAAGTATTTCACTAGTGGGACGATCATTGAAAGTTGAAGAACACGTATACACAGTTTCAGAGCCTAGATTGAGTTCAACTTGAATGGGAATTTTCCTAAATAATTCCTAATTAAAGTTATTCTTTGCTTGACTACCTAACACTACAGGGACGTTGTTTCCGATGGAAAGCTTACAAATCTATGCAATAGAATCTTTTCTGCCCGAGTCTGTACTCGGAGAAAATAGAAGTGGCGTTGATGGAGAAAGTTTGAGTGCCGATGAAGGTTTTCCATCACGATACACTGCTCTGTCGCCGTTTTGATGCTGAACTACTGATTGTAAAGGTAGTCCACCACTAGCGGAACTGAACGTTGTGAGTTTATTTACACTGGCTTCTGATGGAAAGTTAGTAGTACCAAGGCGACTGTTTCCCCATCCAAAACCGACTCGCGGCATAGTTCCACCTAAATGCTGGGAAAGGCCAACAGATGAACGATTTGTCATCCCTTCAAAAATATTTCCTGGTTTTTTTACCTGATTGACACGGATTGGAACGATGCGATTATTTGGCTCGGAACATTGACGGTAATGACTTTGTAGCGGTATCATACTCGGAACATGGCGGGTCCTGCTACCATTATCGTGCTGATATCTATATGGATCATTTTTGTGTGTATTTTTTGTCCTTCTACCTGACAACAAATCTTCAGATTTTCTACGCGTATGAATTCCGTCATCGGTGAAAAGATATTTAATAGCGGATTGATTCTCTCCTGGAACAGGACGATTCTCATTTTCGTTCTCTTCTAGCACTGAATCGTAGGAAGAAGCAATGGAAAGTTTATGTGCAGAATTGGGTGTATTGGGTACGGAGCGACTCAAATCTGGCACCGAACTGTGTATACTGTTACGTCCGTTAGCAACCGGTAATGTGAGGAAGGTACGGGAACGGGAAATATTGAGCAGCCCCCCGTGCAGGCGCAGGGACCGGGTGTTCAGAGAATTGGTTCGGTTTCGAATTTCTGGTGGAACTACAAATTCACCGTCGAAATCACGTCGATCTACCGGACCCCATTTTTGCTCGTAATCGGTCACCATCCAGTCGAGTTCTTTCTGCACGGTCTGCAGAGCAATGGATGGGTAAGTCCACAATCCAACAATGTCAGTGAGAGCACGCAGGTAAAAAGGAAAATGTTATCGTAAATAATGCGGTTAGTGAAAATATCTGTACAATACATA
>NW_026683908.1:0-17052 GCF_030247195.1 Topomyia yanbarensis | reverse complement strand
TGGTTTAGAAAGATCAAAGCCACCGTTGTTGCGAATTGATTACTTACACATGTTGACTTTGATTCTGATCATCTTCCAGTAACTTTTTCACTTTCTCAAGAAGCTGTTTCCAATCCCATTAGCTAAGTGTTCAATTATCACAAAGCGAATTGGGAAAGGTACAAAACTTATACAGGGTGTTTGGTTCATGAGTAAGAATCTCTCGAGGGGTGATTTACTGTCATATTTGGAGAAAAAAATCGTTCTACACATACCATCAAATCTCAACCGTTACAGAGTTATTGAACTTTTGACATTAAAAATGTCTTACTTCACTATCTGGGGCTAAGTGTCATTCTAAAATCTAAACTATCTCCCATGTAACGAAACTATGTAAGGTTTGCACGCTTATAACTCCGATATTATTGGTTTGGATTTAATTTAATACGGTTTGTGCTGCTTAAGAGTGTTGCGTTTGAAAAAAATATATTTATCTTTATGCATGCGTGTGCGTTGTAACTTATTAATCCATGTTTACGGCGCTTTGTAGCTGCGTAGGGTAAAGAGCCTATTGGTTTTCATGTTTCATATTTCGGTTATATGCTTTTATCAGTAAGGCATCTGACAACGTGCTTCTGTAGTTATTGCACTGTTCAGCAGCGTAGTGTTTTATATAGGAGAGTACACTCAGGTTTCTTTACGCGGATTTTGAGATTTACGCGGTTTTCATTTACACGGCCTGTATCCCCTGCGTGAAAAATCTGAGTGTAATTGCATCGGAAACAATCACATTCCCAGCAGAACTTTTTGTTTTCTAATTTCAAACACTTTTGTTTCGTACTGCACGCAACGGAAAATTTTAAAACAGAACTTACGGTCCCAGCAGCAGTTGAAGCGGGTGTTCTTTTTCGATTCAAATTCAAGCCATGTCTTAAGCGTTACAGAACTTAAAATTGTTTTCCCAGTTTATCCAGTCAGAATATCTGTCCTACCCTATGTATATTAAAAACACAGTTCTAATTGCGTTTTAAAGTATACAACAAATAGAACGGTTGGGTATACTAATTTAAATTTTAAAATAAATCTGTTTTAAATTATGAAACAAACCGCTGTACTGAAGATATAATTATGTTAGTCCTATTACCACATAAAACACCTATATAACATAAAACGCTGCAGAATTGGTTTAATAATACAATGTTTACACTACAGAGTTATAACACGTTATAATAATTAGCAACAAGAAAAATGTCACCAAGATAGCATAAAAACCCGTTTTAACTGGTAGTGCGAACGTTGCATAACAATGTAATTTATCAAATAATTTCATTTTTTCCACCACTAATCGATCAAGAAATACTTAAACTTAAGATTGTTTACTTTAGTTCATTAGTACATTATTGAAAATTTAAATGGAAAATGAAATTTCATATTTCATGGAGAATCTGTATATTTCCGTTGGCGGGCGTGGGCTTCCTCATCACAGTTCTCCATATGGAACTTTTCTTTTGAATATATTTTCTGGACAGACCAGCCTATTTTTACTAGATGGATCAGCCAAATAATGCCAATCACTTAGTGAGATACTTCATTAATTGATTACCGTTAAAAAATTATGTTTTGATGGGGAGGGTATATAGCAAATTGTAACATATGAAAACAGGCGAGTGAACAAGAACGTGAGTCGATATGTGTGATAGATAAAATTCATTTGCACGCTCTTGAAAAAAGCTACATTTTTAATGTCACCGTGGTCGTGTCCTGTACACAACCCTTTAATTTTTGTGTAAAAAAACTTGTTTATTCTCTAACACCTCTAACTCAAAAAGTATATCTCGTATTTTAAATCTTTTGGTGACATTGGAAAGGTGAGAAAATTTTCTATTGAATAATGTTCTCATATGTTTCAGATAATTAGTTTTAATTATCTTTTAGTTGTAAAGTAGTTAAAAGTTAGTGTTTTTGATGATTTTCTCAAAATAATGAATTATTATTATAGCAATATCTATTATCCAAAAGTTGGGTTTGAGTACGATCCATAATTTGTTCTTCAACATAATATTCCTATTTCTTCTCGTTTCCTTGTAATTTCACCTTGTAATTTCAATTTGAATGGAACACGGTAATGTTCCGTCATTTCCTAAATTACGGTTTGTTGAATTGTGTCATGTTTTCAATTACGTCAACGATAAAATTCAGATTTTTTTGGTGTGTACTTCTTACAAACGAAAAAAAAGCTCAGCAGTTTGAAAGTGTCCATAATTTAAATCTCAACGTTGTGAGTCCTATTGAAACCGAAGTCTTACAAAAATATGAAAACGTTTCAAATCAAGTATTGTCTCTAGACGATATTGTTGATACAAACTATTATGAGATCAAATCCATCATGAAAAAGTTTAAAAAATATGAAAGCTCCAGGTTATGATGGAATTTTCAACATTCTTCTTAAAAACCTTCCCGAAATCACCATGAGATACTTGGTCAAAATATTCAACAAATGTTTTGAATTGGCATACTTCGCTGAAAGATGGAAAAATGCCAAGGTTATTCCTACAGCCAGATAAAAACCCAGCAGAAGCATCTAGCTATCGATCAATTAGTTTACTCTCTTCTATTAGTAAATTATTTGAAAAATCATCCTAACTAGAATGATGTCACATATCAATGAGAATTCTATTTTTCTGTTAGTTAGGATTTCGTATTGGATATTCAACTAATCACCAACTTGTGAGAGTAACTAACATGATAAAGGCAAATATCTCAGAGGGCTATTCCACTGGAGTTGCTCTTCTAGACATCGAAAAAGCTTTCGACAGTGTTTGGCACAAAGGATTAATTGCCAAAATGTGGGATTTAAATTTTCCAATTTACATAATAAAGATAATTAAAAATTTTCTTACTAACCGTAACCTTCAGGTTTCTTATCAGAATCGTAAATCTAATAAGCTCCTCGTTAAAGCAGGCGTTCCTCAAGGATCAAGCGTCGCACCAATCCACAGTGGAAGATCATCATTTATCAAATCTGAAGTCTAATTAAGAAGCCGCTGAAAAAGTACAAAGAATTATACCCTCAAAGTTGCAAAAAAATCCAGTGATCAAGATGCAATCAAATTTGTTCACGCTACGCACTTGTGACCGATGATATGTGGCTTTAAAAATCCAGAACATTACCGGTATTGATCAAATCTAAGGCCTAATTCACAAGCCGCTGAGAAAGTTCAAAGAATTATACCCTCAAAGTTGCGGAAAGCTCTAGCGATCAAGACGCAATCAAATTTGTTCACCGCACGCACTTGTGACCGGAGATATGGGGCTTTGAAGATCCGGAACCCCATATCTCCGGTCACAAGTGAGTGCGGTGAACAAATTGGATTGCGTCTTGATAGCTAGAGTTCTCCGCAACTTTGAGGGTGTAATTCTTTGTACTTTTACTGCGGTTTCGGAATTAAGCCTCAGATTTGATGAATACCGGTAATGTTCCGGATCTGGTAATGTTTGGCATATTTTTGCCTTTCTCATATAGAAAGGTTGTGCAATCGCTCTACAAATTGTCAACCTGTATTGGCTTAGGTAGGAGTATGTAGTAAGGGCTACCTTAAAATTATAACTAGTTTAAATTTCTTAACGGATCTTCCTCCTTGATCCGCCGTTGGTTTCAAGCGATGTTTCAGTGTCGACACATAGTATTTCAAAATCGTGGCAGTCGATCCATTGTATGTACTATGTGCAAATCGTACTGAATATGTAATATACATTTCCACCATTATACTGAACATAACCAGTTATGGAATCGTAGTTTGGACAAATGAGGAAGGCACAATTGCACCACTAGGTGGATTAAAACAGGTTTTATCATCTGGTACGGGTCGGGTTGGGTAGTTTAAAAAATATTTATTCCAGCTGTGGGTCGGGAAGTGTATTTTCGAAATATTTCGAATTTACCCGGCACAAGTGCGTGCGGTGAACAAATTTGATTGCATCCTGATCGTTAGAGCTTTCCGCAACTTCAAAGATATAATTCTTTGTACTTTTACTGCGGCTTCTTAATTAGACCTCAGATTTGATGAATACCGGTAATGTTCCGGATCTTCAAAGCCCCATATCTCCGGTCACAAGTGCGTGCGGTGAACAAATTTGATTGCGTCTTGATCGCTAGAGCTTTCCGCAACTTTGAGGGTATAATTCTTTGAACTTTCTCAGCGGCTTGTGAATTAGGCCTTAGATTTGATCAATACCGGTAATGTTCTGGATTTTTAAAGCCACATATCATCGGTCACAAGTGCGTAGCGTGAACAAATTTGATTGCATCTTGATCACTGGATTTTTTTGCAACTTTGAGGGTATAATTCTTTGTACTTTTTCAGCGGCTTCTTAATTAGACTTCAGATTTGATTAATGATGATCTTCCACTGTGGATTGGTGCGACGCTTGATCCTTGAGGAACGCCTGCTTTAACGAGGAGCTTATTAGATTTACAATTCTGATAAGAAACCTGAAGGGTACGGTTAGTAAGAAAATTTTTAATTATCTTTATTATGTAAATTGGAAAATTGAAATCCCACATTTTGGCAATTAATCCTTTGTACCAAACACTGTCGAAAGCTTTTTCGATGTCTAGAAGAGCAACTCCAGTGGAATAGCCCTCTGAGATATTTGCCTTTATCATGTTAGTTACTCTCACAAGTTGGTGATTAGTTGAATATCCAATACGAAATCCTAACTAACAGAAAAATAGAATTCTCATTGATATGTGACATCATTCTAGTTAGGATGATTTTTCAAATAATTTACTAATAGAAGAGAGTAAACTAATTGATCGATAGCTAGATGCTTCTGCTGGGTTTTTATCTGGCTGTAGGAATAACCTTGGCATTTTTCCATCTTTCAGCGAAGTATGCCAATTCAAAACATTTGTTGAATATTTTGACCAAGTATCTCATGGTGATTTCGGGAAGGTTTTTAAGAAGAATGTTGAAAATTTCATCATAACCTGGAGCTTTCATATTTTTTAAACTTTTTCATGATGGATTTGATCTCATAATAGTTTGTATCAACAATATCGTCTAGAGACAATACTTGATTTGAAACGTTTTCATATTTTTGTAAGACTTCGGTTTCAATAGGACTCACAACGTTGAGATTAAAATTATGGACACTTTTAAACTGCTGAGCTTTTTCTTCGTTTGTAAGAAGTACACACCAAAAAAATCTGAATTTTATCGTTGACGTAATTGAAAACATGACACAATTCAACAAACCGTAATTTAGGAAATGACGGAACATTACCGTGTTCCATTCAATTTCACATGAAACATATACTTTACATGTGCAATGACATAAAATTACACTTCCTACCATTCAAAACAAACGCTGTATGTGAAGTAAAATTACATGATTTACGAAATTAAACGTCATGTAAAATTAAAATCAAACGTAAAACTAAGTTATTTTTGATGCTCGTATATGTCAGGGTCAGGAGACGTAAATTTACACTATTTTTTCTAGGTGTGTAGGTGATCACCTTCCTTTAAAGCTGGAATTGGTTTCTGAGGTTTCTTAAGAACCTTAGAAAGTTTCCAATAAAGTTTAGAATTTGGCTTGTTTTGTTCAACCTTTTTCGCGAAATTTTCATTTCTTAAAAGTGTGAATCTATGCTTAATTTCTTTTTGTAGATCCTGATAGATACATTTCATAGCAGGATCACGAGAACGTTGATATTGACGTCTTCGAACATTCTTCAAGCAAATCAGAAGTTGAAGATCGTCGTCAATAATAGGAGCATTAATTTTTTTTTCTGTGTTGTAATGCCGTATCAATGTCAGCTTTATTTTGTAAATCAAGGTCATGATTAAAATTATTCTCAATACAGGTTGTTTGGTTCATGGTTAAGAACCTCTCGAGTGATGATTGACTGTCATATTTGGAGAAAAAAATCGTTCTACACATACCATGAAATCTCAACCGTTACTAAGTTATTGAACTTTTTGTGTTAAAAACTTATTTGTCTTAAAATAGCTCTAACTCAACAAATATACTTTGTATTTCAAATCTTTTAGATCCATTGGATAGATAAGAAATTTTTCCACTGAAAAATGTCCTCAAATGTTTCAGCTAATGAGGTTAAGTAATCTTTTCACAGTAATTTATTTAAAATTTAACAATTTTGATCGATTTTTCGTTCACTTCGCGAAAATCTTAATAGTTAACATCACTATTTTAATAATTCAAATTGTTAGTCTTGAAAAGTTGTATAATTTGTTCTTTGGCATGATACACTTATCTTGTCTTGTTTTCATGTGTTTGGGTTATTGAACTTGAATATTTCTATCTCATATTCATTAATACTAGCTCTTATTGAAAAAGTATGGCACTTATTGTACCTTTTCTTATTTTCATTCGAAAGCCAGGAAGATTTTGCAGAGAAAAATGTATTAATACCTTTCAGTTAAGTGAATTTAGTGTTCTTTTAGAAGTTAATTAGTTTAAAGTTAGTGTTATTATTAGCATTTTCGTTATTTCCTTAAAATAGTAAATAATAAACTTCATCATTATTATCATGGAATTAATGCATCTCAGCAAGTTCTACAATTCTTCCTTTGACTCCATTCAATTATCTCTTTTTGTTTCGAAGCAAAATCATTTTTATCTTCTCGTTTCATATCATTCATCATTTCATCGAACCCACTACATTTGTGATGAGGTCATGCTGTGTTAACTATTGAATTGCAGCGAAATGAAAAGCGATAGGGATAAAGTGTCAAATAACAAGTTGTAGAGAATATTAAGGGGCACCAAATGAACAATAGAGACGATAAATTTAGTTGATTAATAATTAGAATAATTTCAAAAATCACCAAAAATGCAAATTTTGAGTTATTTTACTAGTAAAAAGTCATGTAGTACACTTAACTCTGTACATACATCGAAAGGAAATTTTCTCAGCTTCCAAATTTCCCTGGTAATAGCGATATAAAGCATATTTTTTAGATTAGAGTCTTTTAAGAACTAGCAAGTCAATTACAGGAAAAGTTTAGAAGTGAAATTACAAGGAAACGAGAAGAAATAGGAATATTATGTTGAAGAACAAATTATGGATCGTACTCAAACCCAACTTTTGGATAATAGATATTGCTATAATAATAATTCATTATTTTGAGAAAATCATCAAAAACACTAACTTTTAACTACTTTACAACTAAAAGATAATTAAAACTAATTATCTGAAAGATATGAGAACATTATTCAATAGAAAATTTTCTCACCTTTCCAATGTCACCAAAACATTTAAAATACGAGATATACTTTTTGAGTTAGAGGTGTTAGAGAATAAACAAATTAAAAATGTAGCTTTTTTCAAGAGCGTGCAAATGAATTTTATCTATCACACATATCGACTCACGTTCTTGTACACTCGCCTGTTTTCATATGTTACAATTTGCTACATACCCTCCCCATCAAAACATAATTTTTTAACGGTAATCTACTAATTAATCAAGTATCTCACTAAGTGATTGGCATTATTTGGCTGATCCATCTAGTAAAAATAGGCTGGTCTGTCCAGAAAATATATTCAAAAGAAAAGTTCCATATGGAGAACTGTGATGAGGAAGCCCACGCCCGCCAACGGAAATATACAGATTCTCCATGAAATATGAAATTTCATTTTCCATTTAAATTTTCAATATATATATATATATATATATATATATATATATATATATATATATATATATATATATATATATATATATATATATATATATATATATATATATATATATATATATATATATATATATATATATATATATATATATATATATATATCGATTATAGAGTTTTTAACCTTAATGTCATTCGCCTCTTCGGGTTAGAAAAATCTCTTATGAAAATTTCAAAATTTCTAACCCTATGTGCGGGGTCGGGGCTTCAACCCAGGTGCGCTGCGTATACTGCCCATAAAAGCATAAGAGTCCCATATGAAAAAAACAGCAAGCCGAGGAAAACGCTGTTGAAGATTTACATTTTCATTGAGCCTTATGGATGGGACAACCATGTTTTACTATTTTTTCGATAGTTTCCGAACAAACCTGGTAATCTTATTTGTGCATTTCGATTCAGTGGTAATACAGAATACAATCCAACAGATAACTCAATTTCGACAAAAATCCATATCGGTCTCTTATGCTTTTAAGGGCAGTGTCTTTGTCTTTGTGTCTTTGTCTTTGTGTCTTTGTCTTTGTGTCTTTGTCTTTGTGTCTTTGTCTTTGTGTCTTTGTCTTTGTGTCTTTGTCTTTCTGTCTTTGTCTTCGTGTCTTTGTCTTTGTGTCTTTGTCTTTGTGTCTTTGTCTTTGTCTTTGTGTCTTTGTCTTTGTGTCTTTGTCTTTGTCTTTGTGTCTTTGTCTTTGTGTCTTTGTCTTTGTGTCTTTGTTTTTGTGTCTTTGTCTTTGTGTCTTTGTCTTTGTGTCTTTGTCTTTGTGTCTTTGTGTCTTTGTCTTTGTGTCTTTGTCTTTGTGTCTTTGTCTTTGTGTCTTGTCTTTGTGTCTTTGTCTTTGTGTCTTTGTCTTTGTGTCTTTGTCTTTGTCTTTTTTGTCTGTGTCTCTGTGCCTTTGTGTCTTTGTGTCTTTGGGCCTTTCTGTCTTTGTGTCTTTGTGTCTTTGTGTCTTTGTGTCTTTGTGTCTTTGTGACTTTGTGTCTTTGTGTCTATGTCTTTCTGTCTTGTCTTTGTGTCTTTGTCTTTGTGTCTTTGTCTTTGTGTCTTTGTCTTTGTGTCTTTGTCTTTGTGTCTTTGTCTTTGTGACTTTGTCTTTGTGTCTTTGTCTTTGTGTCTTCGTGTCTTTGTGACTTTGTCTTTGTGTCTATGTCTTTGTGTCTTTGTCTTTGTCTTTGTGTCTTTGTCTTTGTCTTTGTGTCTTTGTCTTTGTGTCTTTGTCTTTGTGTCTTTGTCTTTGTGTCTTTGTCTTTGTGTCTTTGTCTTTGTGTCTTTGTCTTTGTGTCTTTGTCTTTGTGTCTTTGTCTTTGTGTCTTTGTCTTTGTGTCTTTGTCTTTGTGTCTTTTTCTTTGTGTCTTTGTTTGTGTCTTTTTCTTTGTGTCTTTGTCTTTGTGTCTTTGTGCCTCTGTGCCTTTGTGTCTTTGTACTGTCTTATCTTTGTCTTGTCTTTGTCTTGTCTTTGTCTTGTCTTTGTCTTGTCTTTGTCTTGTCTTTGTCTTGTCTTTGTCTTGTCTTTGTCTTGTCTTTGTCTTGTCTTTGTCTTGTCTTTGTCTTGTCTTTGTCTTGTCTTTGTCTTGTCTTTGTCTTGTCTTTGTCTTGTCTTTGTCTTGTCTTTGTCTTGTCTTTGTCTTGTCTTTGTCTTGTCTTTGTCTTGTCTTTGTCTTGTCTTTGTCTTGTCTTTGTCTTGTCTTTGTCTTGTCTTTGTCTTGTCTTTGTCTTGTCTTTGTCTTGTCTTTGTCTTGTCTTTGTCTTGTCTTTGTCTTGTCTTTGTCTTGTCTTTGTCTTGTCTTTGTCTTGTCTTTGTCTTGTCTTTGTCTTGTCTTTGTCTTGTCTTTGTCTTGTCTTTGTCTTGTCTTTGTCTTGTCTTTGTCTTGTCTTTGTCTTGTCTTTGTCTTGTCTTTGTCTTGTCTTTGTCTTGTCTTTGTCTTGTCTTTGTCTTGTCTTTGTCTTGTCTTTGTCTTGTCTTTGTCTTGTCTTTGTCTTGTCTTTGTCTTGTCTTTGTCTTGTCTTTGTCTTGTCTTTGTCTTGTCTTTGTCTTGTCTTTGTCTTGTCTTTGTCTTGTCTTTGTCTTGTCTTTGTCTTGTCTTTGTCTTGTCTTTGTCTTGTCTTTGTCTTGTCTTTGTCTTGTCTTTGTCTTGTCTTTGTCTTGTCTTTGTCTTGTCTTTGTCTTGTCTTTGTCTTGTCTTTGTCTTGTCTTTGTCTTGTCTTTGTCTTGTCTTTGTCTTGTCTTTGTCTTGTCTTTGTCTTGTCTTTGTCTTGTCTTTGTCTTGTCTTTGTCTTGTCTTTGTCTTGTCTTTGTCTTGTCTTTGTCTTGTCTTTGTCTTGTCTTTGTCTTGTCTTTGTCTTGTCTTTGTCTTGTCTTTGTCTTGTCTTTGTCTTGTCTTTGTCTTGTCTTTGTCTTGTCTTTGTCTTGTCTTTGTCTTGTCTTTGTCTTGTCTTTGTCTTGTCTTTGTCTTGTCTTTGTCTTGTCTTTGTCTTGTCTTTGTCTTGTCTTTGTCTTGTCTTTGTCTTGTCTTTGTCTTGTCTTTGTCTTGTCTTTGTCTTGTCTTTGTCTTGTCTTTGTCTTGTCTTTGTCTTGTCTTTGTCTTGTCTTTGTCTTGTCTTTGTCTTGTCTTTGTCTTGTCTTTGTCTTGTCTTTGTCTTGTCTTTGTCTTGTCTTTGTCTTGTCTTTGTCTTGTCTTTGTCTTGTCTTTGTCTTGTCTTTGTCTTGTCTTTGTCTTGTCTTTGTCTTGTCTTTGTCTTGTCTTTGTCTTGTCTTTGTCTTGTCTTTGTCTTGTCTTTGTCTTGTCTTTGTCTTGTCTTTGTCTTGTCTTTGTCTTGTCTTTGTCTTGTCTTTGTCTTGTCTTTGTCTTGTCTTTGTCTTGTCTTTGTCTTGTCTTTGTCTTGTCTTTGTCTTGTCTTTGTCTTGTCTTTGTCTTGTCTTTGTCTTGTCTTTGTCTTGTCTTTGTCTTGTCTTTGTCTTGTCTTTGTCTTGTCTTTGTCTTGTCTTTGTCTTGTCTTTGTCTTGTCTTTGTCTTGTCTTTGTCTTGTCTTTGTCTTGTCTTTGTCTTGTCTTTGTCTTGTCTTTGTCTTGTCTTTGTCTTGTCTTTGTCTTGTCTTTGTCTTGTCTTTGTCTTGTCTTTGTCTTGTCTTTGTCTTGTCTTTGTCTTGTCTTTGTCTTGTCTTTGTCTTGTCTTTGTCTTGTCTTTGTCTTGTCTTTGTCTTGTCTTTGTCTTGTCTTTGTCTTGTCTTTGTCTTGTCTTTGTCTTGTCTTTGTCTTGTCTTTGTCTTGTCTTTGTCTTGTCTTTGTCTTGTCTTTGTCTTGTCTTTGTCTTGTCTTTGTCTTGTCTTTGTCTTGTCTTTGTCTTGTCTTTGTCTTGTCTTTGTCTTGTCTTTGTCTTGTCTTTGTCTTGTCTTTGTCTTGTCTTTGTCTTGTCTTTGTCTTGTCTTTGTCTTGTCTTTGTCTTGTCTTTGTCTTGTCTTTGTCTTGTCTTTGTCTTGTCTTTGTCTTGTCTTTGTCTTGTCTTTGTCTTGTCTTTGTCTTGTCTTTGTCTTGTCTTTGTCTTGTCTTTGTCTTGTCTTTGTCTTGTCTTTGTCTTGTCTTTGTCTTGTCTTTGTCTTGTCTTTGTCTTGTCTTTGTCTTGTCTTTGTCTTGTCTTTGTCTTGTCTTTGTCTTGTCTTTGTCTTGTCTTTGTCTTGTCTTTGTCTTGTCTTTGTCTTGTCTTTGTCTTGTCTTTGTCTTGTCTTTGTCTTGTCTTTGTCTTGTCTTTGTCTTGTCTTTGTCTTGTCTTTGTCTTGTCTTTGTCTTGTCTTTGTCTTGTCTTTGTCTTGTCTTTGTCTTGTCTTTGTCTTGTCTTTGTCTTGTCTTTGTCTTGTCTTTGTCTTGTCTTTGTCTTGTCTTTGTCTTGTCTTTGTCTTGTCTTTGTCTTGTCTTTGTCTTGTCTTTGTCTTGTCTTTGTCTTGTCTTTGTCTTGTCTTTGTCTTGTCTTTGTCTTGTCTTTGTCTTGTCTTTGTCTTGTCTTTGTCTTGTCTTTGTCTTGTCTTTGTCTTGTCTTTGTCTTGTCTTTGTCTTGTCTTTGTCTTGTCTTTGTCTTGTCTTTGTCTTGTCTTTGTCTTGTCTTTGTCTTGTCTTTGTCTTGTCTTTGTCTTGTCTTTGTCTTGTCTTTGTCTTGTCTTTGTCTTGTCTTTGTCTTGTCTTTGTCTTGTCTTTGTCTTGTCTTTGTCTTGTCTTTGTCTTGTCTTTGTCTTGTCTTTGTCTTGTCTTTGTCTTGTCTTTGTCTTGTCTTTGTCTTGTCTTTGTCTTGTCTTTGTCTTGTCTTTGTCTTGTCTTTGTCTTGTCTTTGTCTTGTCTTTGTCTTGTCTTTGTCTTGTCTTTGTCTTGTCTTTGTCTTGTCTTTGTCTTGTCTTTGTCTTGTCTTTGTCTTGTCTTTGTCTTGTCTTTGTCTTGTCTTTGTCTTGTCTTTGTCTTGTCTTTGTCTTGTCTTTGTCTTGTCTTTGTCTTGTCTTTGTCTTGTCTTTGTCTTGTCTTTGTCTTGTCTTTGTCTTGTCTTTGTCTTGTCTTTGTCTTGTCTTTGTCTTGTCTTTGTCTTGTCTTTGTCTTGTCTTTGTCTTGTCTTTGTCTTGTCTTTGTCTTGTCTTTGTCTTGTCTTTGTCTTGTCTTTGTCTTGTCTTTGTCTTGTCTTTGTCTTGTCTTTGTCTTGTCTTTGTCTTGTCTTTGTCTTGTCTTTGTCTTGTCTTTGTCTTGTCTTTGTCTTGTCTTTGTCTTGTCTTTGTCTTGTCTTTGTCTTGTCTTTGTCTTGTCTTTGTCTTGTCTTTGTCTTGTCTTTGTCTTGTCTTTGTCTTGTCTTTGTCTTGTCTTTGTCTTGTCTTTGTCTTGTCTTTGTCTTGTCTTTGTCTTGTCTTTGTCTTGTCTTTGTCTTGTCTTTGTCTTGTCTTTGTCTTGTCTTTGTCTTGTCTTTGTCTTGTCTTTGTCTTGTCTTTGTCTTGTCTTTGTCTTGTCTTTGTCTTGTCTTTGTCTTGTCTTTGTCTTGTCTTTGTCTTGTCTTTGTCTTGTCTTTGTCTTGTCTTTGTCTTGTCTTTGTCTTGTCTTTGTCTTGTCTTTGTCTTGTCTTTGTCTTGTCTTTGTCTTGTCTTTGTCTTGTCTTTGTCTTGTCTTTGTCTTGTCTTTGTCTTGTCTTTGTCTTGTCTTTGTCTTGTCTTTGTCTTGTCTTTGTCTTGTCTTTGTCTTGTCTTTGTCTTGTCTTTGTCTTGTCTTTGTCTTGTCTTTGTCTTGTCTTTGTCTTGTCTTTGTCTTGTCTTTGTCTTGTCTTTGTCTTGTCTTTGTCTTGTCTTTGTCTTGTCTTTGTCTTGTCTTTGTCTTGTCTTTGTCTTGTCTTTGTCTTGTCTTTGTCTTGTCTTTGTCTTGTCTTTGTCTTGTCTTTGTCTTGTCTTTGTCTTGTCTTTGTCTTGTCTTTGTCTTGTCTTTGTCTTGTCTTTGTCTTGTCTTTGTCTTGTCTTTGTCTTGTCTTTGTCTTGTCTTTGTCTTGTCTTTGTCTTGTCTTTGTCTTGTCTTTGTCTTGTCTTTGTCTTGTCTTTGTCTTGTCTTTGTCTTGTCTTTGTCTTGTCTTTGTCTTGTCTTTGTCTTGTCTTTGTCTTGTCTTTGTCTTGTCTTTGTCTTGTCTTTGTCTTGTCTTTGTCTTGTCTTTGTCTTGTCTTTGTCTTGTCTTTGTCTTGTCTTTGTCTTGTCTTTGTCTTGTCTTTGTCTTGTCTTTGTCTTGTCTTTGTCTTGTCTTTGTCTTGTCTTTGTCTTGTCTTTGTCTTGTCTTTGTCTTGTCTTTGTCTTGTCTTTGTCTTGTCTTTGTCTTGTCTTTGTCTTGTCTTTGTCTTGTCTTTGTCTTGTCTTTGTCTTGTCTTTGTCTTGTCTTTGTCTTGTCTTTGTCTTGTCTTTGTCTTGTCTTTGTCTTGTCTTTGTCTTGTCTTTGTCTTGTCTTTGTCTTGTCTTTGTCTTGTCTTTGTCTTGTCTTTGTCTTGTCTTTGTCTTGTCTTTGTCTTGTCTTTGTCTTGTCTTTGTCTTGTCTTTGTCTTGTCTTTGTCTTGTCTTTGTCTTGTCTTTGTCTTGTCTTTGTCTTGTCTTTGTCTTGTCTTTGTCTTGTCTTTGTCTTGTCTTTGTCTTGTCTTTGTCTTGTCTTTGTCTTGTCTTTGTCTTGTCTTTGTCTTGTCTTTGTCTTGTCTTTGTCTTGTCTTTGTCTTGTCTTTGTCTTGTCTTTGTCTTGTCTTTGTCTTGTCTTTGTCTTGTCTTTGTCTTGTCTTTGTCTTGTCTTTGTCTTGTCTTTGTCTTGTCTTTGTCTTGTCTTTGTCTTGTCTTTGTCTTGTCTTTGTCTTGTCTTTGTCTTGTCTTTGTCTTGTCTTTGTCTTGTCTTTGTCTTGTCTTTGTCTTGTCTTTGTCTTGTCTTTGTCTTGTCTTTGTCTTGTCTTTGTCTTGTCTTTGTCTTGTCTTTGTCTTGTCTTTGTCTTGTCTTTGTCTTGTCTTTGTCTTGTCTTTGTCTTGTCTTTGTCTTGTCTTTGTCTTGTCTTTGTCTTGTCTTTGTCTTGTCTTTGTCTTGTCTTTGTCTTGTCTTTGTCTTGTCTTTGTCTTGTCTTTGTCTTGTCTTTGTCTTGTCTTTGTCTTGTCTTTGTCTTGTCTTTGTCTTGTCTTTGTCTTGTCTTTGTCTTGTCTTTGTCTTGTCTTTGTCTTGTCTTTGTCTTGTCTTTGTCTTGTCTTTGTCTTGTCTTTGTCTTGTCTTTGTCTTGTCTTTGTCTTGTCTTTGTCTTGTCTTTGTCTTGTCTTTGTCTTGTCTTTGTCTTGTCTTTGTCTTGTCTTTGTCTTGTCTTTGTCTTGTCTTTGTCTTGTCTTTGTCTTGTCTTTGTCTTGTCTTTGTCTTGTCTTTGTCTTGTCTTTGTCTTGTCTTTGTCTTGTCTTTGTCTTGTCTTTGTCTTGTCTTTGTCTTGTCTTTGTCTTGTCTTTGTCTTGTCTTTGTCTTGTCTTTGTCTTGTCTTTGTCTTGTCTTTGTCTTGTCTTTGTCTTGTCTTTGTCTTGTCTTTGTCTTGTCTTTGTCTTGTCTTTGTCTTGTCTTTGTCTTGTCTTTGTCTTGTCTTTGTCTTGTCTTTGTCTTGTCTTTGTCTTGTCTTTGTCTTGTCTTTGTCTTGTCTTTGTCTTGTCTTTGTCTTGTCTTTGTCTTGTCTTTGTCTTGTCTTTGTCTTGTCTTTGTCTTGTCTTTGTCTTGTCTTTGTCTTGTCTTTGTCTTGTCTTTGTCTTGTCTTTGTCTTGTCTTTGTCTTGTCTTTGTCTTGTCTTTGTCTTGTCTTTGTCTTGTCTTTGTCTTGTCTTTGTCTTGTCTTTGTCTTGTCTTTGTCTTGTCTTTGTCTTGTCTTTGTCTTGTCTTTGTCTTGTCTTTGTCTTGTCTTTGTCTTGTCTTTGTCTTGTCTTTGTCTTGTCTTTGTCTTGTCTTTGTCTTGTCTTTGTCTTGTCTTTGTCTTGTCTTTGTCTTGTCTTTGTCTTGTCTTTGTCTTGTCTTTGTCTTGTCTTTGTCTTGTCTTTGTCTTGTCTTTGTCTTGTCTTTGTCTTGTCTTTGTCTTGTCTTTGTCTTGTCTTTGTCTTGTCTTTGTCTTGTCTTTGTCTTGTCTTTGTCTTGTCTTTGTCTTGTCTTTGTCTTGTCTTTGTCTTGTCTTTGTCTTGTCTTTGTCTTGTCTTTGTCTTGTCTTTGTCTTGTCTTTGTCTTGTCTTTGTCTTGTCTTTGTCTTGTCTTTGTCTTGTCTTTGTCTTGTCTTTGTCTTGTCTTTGTCTTGTCTTTGTCTTGTCTTTGTCTTGTCTTTGTCTTGTCTTTGTCTTGTCTTTGTCTTGTCTTTGTCTTGTCTTTGTCTTGTCTTTGTCTTGTCTTTGTCTTGTCTTTGTCTTGTCTTTGTCTTGTCTTTGTCTTGTCTTTGTCTTGTCTTTGTCTTGTCTTTGTCTTGTCTTTGTCTTGTCTTTGTCTTGTCTTTGTCTTGTCTTTGTCTTGTCTTTGTCTTGTCTTTGTCTTGTCTTTGTCTTGTCTTTGTCTTGTCTTTGTCTTGTCTTTGACTTGTCTTTGTCTTGTCTTTGTCTTGTCTTTGTCTTGTCTTTGTCTTGTCTTTGTCTTGTCTTTGTCTTGTCTTTGTCTTGTCTTTGTCTTGTCTTTGTCTTGTCTTTGTCTTGTCTTTGTCTTGTCATGAAAATTACTTGAAAACGCATGGTGATATATTTCTTACCTTGCTGTAGGGTTGACCGGGGCTGGTTGGTCGAAGTGGCAGGTTGGCCGAGTGCCTTTTATGAAAAGGCTATTATGCGCAGTAGCGACATCTATAGGGATTTTGGAGGGGTATTAGGTCACCAATGTACCGACGTAATTTCAGGTGTTTTGGTGCTGTCGATTGTTCAGGAGCACGTTTGTTCTGTTTTCAGCACTGGTGAGTAAATTTCTGTTTCTGAAAAATAATATGTGTAACGCGAATCAATTTATATCCGTTTTCCAATAACTTTGTACTCCTGGAAAGGGTATTCAAAACCCAACAAAATGGTATAACGGTTGCCAGTGAACCTTATATTTGTTTGTGTAAATCGAGATTGTTCTCGAAAATATACATTGGGGTAGGTTGGCCGAGTTCTGTGCGGGGCTGGTTGAAATTCCAACCTTTTACATTTCTTATAAAAGAAACTTCTAAATTTTTCCGAGGCCCGGAGGGCCGAGTATTATATACCAATCGAATCAGCTCGACGATTTGGGACAATGTCCCTGTGTGTGCGTGTTTTTTTTTTGGAGGGCAGCAAAAATTTTTCAAGAAAACCCTGAGGCAGGGAAAATGTACATAAGCCCCAATGTCTCAAGGAACGGGTTTTGGCTGCCATCACCGGACCCGCTAAAAACCACTGCTCTTGCCCAGGACCTGATTCCTCCCCGGCACTACCTTACGGCATTACTTCGGGGATGGGTTTTTATGTACATAGCACACACTCTAATTCAACTACTTACTAGTTCGTTTCTTCCGCAGGGTTACAGCGCCACTCCTCGACACACCACACCACAATTCTCCACCATCCACACAGACTGGCAATTTCTGCATGGCAATCGGGAAGCTGGCTGTGAGTCGAGACTTAGTGCTCCTCCCCTACGAGGACAATCTGGGCGACAACCTACAGATTGTCTAGTTCACCGAGCCTTTGGACTTCCTTATGCCATTCAGCACCACAACTCGGCTCTCTTGTGCCAGTTAGCACCGCAACTTCTTTCTCGTACAATTCATACTCGCCATTTGCTCGTTGAGATCCCGACTTGTTCGCGAACTACTTGGTCTAGTCCCCGACAGTGTGGACTTAGCGTACTCCGACGGAGAGTTCCCCGGCGACAGAAGTTC